>NC_133284.1:52410887-52700440 GCF_005239225.2 Populus alba | reverse complement strand
TCAACGCACATATATTCACGGTCTAAGATTTTTCTAACCCAAACCAATTCCCCTTTCATTTACTGTGCATCATCATTCATCATTAACGCACACAACATCCACTGTGCATTTCATCATCAATGGCACGCACGTCACGCCCTAGAAAGCACATTGAAACGCATATCCATCAACAAAGAAGGAAAACGTTTACAGGAAAAGCATTAAGAGAAGGAGAAGGAGAAGAGAGCCAAAGGGTAGCGGATTGGGAAGGGGACATTGGCTGGGTCAGGTTCTATTGGAAGAGAAGCAATTGAAAAAAAGAAGAGGAAGATGAAGAGATGGGAGGGGATTGAAAGCATATCTTTTTTGATTAAACAAAGGAGAAACCAAAGCATGGGTTTGCTTGTGTTTTTTTCACAGAAACTAAACAAAATGTTTTTTATTAGAATTCAGTTTTCTTGACCAACTTATCCTTATGTTTATTAAACATTGGAAAAATGTAAGGGGGGGGGAGGGTAAAATGATTTTCAAAAAAAATTTAAAATCAAAAACAAAAACTAGCATTAACAATATTTGAAAAAAGTTTATAGTTTTTGTTGATGTACAGGGCAGTTTGAGAATATTTTTACTATCAAAATTTAAAAAACTTAATAATCCTAGATTTTGACCTAATCAGAACTCCAATTTTTCAACAGTTAAACGAACGGGGCGATTGTTGTTTTTTTATTCTTTTGGCTAAAAAAATAGATCAATTGGGTTGATTCTTCTAATTTAAAATCTGGGTCTGGCTTGATTTGTTTGTTTCACAAGTGGAATGTAGGAAACTTGAAAGTTACTCTTTGGCCCAATTAAAAATTGAGCAGCCCTTAGATTAAACCATCCTAATATTAATCCAGAGGCCCAAATGACAGACATGCGGCTTCTATTGTGCAAACAGACGAACTGCTAGTTTTGGAGATTTGGTCTGCCACGATTTAAGTTCTTTTGTAAAAGGTTGTCATCATTGTTATGTCTCGACCACATGCACTGAACCAGTGACTGAAAAAGAAAACTTCGACTTTATAGTAAATAATTCAGCATTCTTCTCATGCTTCTTTTCTCCTGGGAACTTTTGTAAGTTAACATGGTTTCTTTTCTAATTCAATCTTGGTTATATTTTTTTTTTATTCACAAATTCAGATTATTGAAGGTCAATTTTTCAGTATATTAGCGAAAAAGATCAACTTTTTTTATGATAATGTAATTTTTCAATCATAGGCAAAGCTAGGGAATCTTTTTTTAGTGACTCCAAGATAGAGGTTTGCTTGGCTTGTTGAGAACTGTGTGTGTAGAATTGGATAATATGGAGGTTGATTAATTTTTTACAATGGGCAAATAAACGGTTTATCTGGGTTTTTGAAAAGAAAAGAACTTAACCCTGTAATGTAAGCTGGAAACCATAATTCCTTTTCATGCGGGACCTTTGAATTCTTGGAGACCTCCAATTTCTGGTGTTCCATTGAAGAGCAGCGTGGGAAAGCAATGAGAGTTGTTGGTTTAAGAGTTAAGGCAAATTGCAAAAAAAAACGAGGTCTTGATAATCGGTTGAGTTGGTGGTTGTGGGTTTATTGAGAAAGAAGCTAGAATCTTAAAACCATCTTTTGGTGAGTATTTGAAGCTTTATGGAGTCTGTTAAGACTGAAAGGAAACAAGAAATCAAGTACATAAGTCAATAGTTATTAAGTGAAGCATGATTTAGAGGGAATATGCGCCATTGTTGGAAAGAAGATGGAAAGGAGTGTAAAAATTGAGGGGGTTTAAGGATCGAGGAAGGTGTCCAAAGTCATGGAAAAGTGATGAGTTCGGCGAGAATTGCTTAATGGAGGACCCTGTTGGTGAGAAGATGTAGGTTAACGCAAGCTTGATATTACAGAGGAGAAGGAATTTAGAGATTCAGTCATTAATGTGGAACGGCAAAGAAAGTCATGCGCATGCTAATGTAAGAAGGAAGAGGGGAGGAGCTACAAAAGTGATTGAGCGAATGGTTGAGGAATGGCACAGGGAGCTTCGAACTCAGACTTGGAGGACCTCAATCTATAGGAGTTATAAGTTGAGTGATTTAGGAGAGTGATGCCCCATCATTTGGTAAGAACATGAAAGCCAGTGTGAATTTGAGAGGTTTTAACAATCGAGGGAAAGGTGTTTGAGCCATGAAAGTGATGAGATTGGTGACAATGGTGATGGATGCTCTGGTCCAAGAGATGTAGTTAATGCAAGCTTAATTACATAGCAAGGAGAATTAGAAGTTCAAATCATTAAGGTGGGTGGCCCAAGAAAGTCACGTTGCATGCTAACGCAAAGAAAGGAAAATGGAGGAGCTAAACAAGTGATGAGCGATGGTTGAGGAATAGAACCAGTAGCATGATTCAGACTTGGAGGACCTCAATTATAGAGTTATAATTTGAAGGGTGATTTTAGAGGAGAGTGATGCCCCCTTCATCAGTTAAGACATGAAAGCAATGTGGATTTGAGGAGGTTTAACAATCGAAAAAGGTGTCTGGAGTCATGGAAAGTGATGAGTTTGGTGACAATAGTGATGGATGCTTCTGGTCAAGAAGATGTAGTTAATGTTGAGCTTGATTATAGAGGAGGTAGAATTCGAGAGTTCAAATCATAAGGTGGGTGGAAAAGTAAGTGGTGTGCATGCTGATTTTAGAAGGAAAAATGGGAGGGGCAACGAGTGATGGACATGGTTGAGGGATCATACTAGCAGCATGAATTCAGACTCAGAGGATTTCAATGAACCAAAGAGTATGAAGACTCGAATTGCTCAACAAAGTCCTATGGTATTAGAATATTATTGAAAAGCATTGATAGAACTATTGGCTTAATAAAAGAAAAATCTTGCTCATGCTAAAGATTCCTGGATATGTTTGGAATTAAAGGGGAAAGCTTTTAAGAAGAGAACATTGGTTCTGGAGTCAACAAAATGAATGGTGGACTTGTCAGGCGAATCGTAGTCAAGCTGATAAAATTACTGACAAGAGATATGTGCAAAGAAGAAAACGGATTATCAAAAAGAAGTGATCGACTTTCTTGAAAAGGGATATGGTGAGGATTTTTGAAGTGGAAAAGGGCTGCGTTTAAAAGCTTTGAGCAATCCAGTGATGTTATTGGCAAGACAAAAGTTCCGATGTGGAAAATAGAGGAGAAGATTCATAAAAAAAAAAAAAAAAAAAGAAGCTAGGAAACTGGTGTGTAATCTATACTCTTATATAATTCTCTCTTTTTTTCTTCATAAGCTTCAACTGAACTTTAAATATCCTTTCATTACAACTAACAAAGATTTTATTGGCATGTGTGTGCAAATTCTGTGTAGCTAAGCTATTTTGTATTTTGATCTAATGCTGTGTAATTGTACCAGTCTTCCATGTAACAGAGAAAAGCAATCTGATTCATGTCAAAAGAAGCATTTCCAATACAATGTCTCCGTCCCTGTTTATTTTTCCAACTTTGTGTACTGATACCTGATAACATTTTTGAATTCATTGGACTCTGATTTGCCACTGTAACAAGTGGTCCAGAGATTAATGTGCCCCTTCTCCTTTCACTCCATGTTTAGATTACAGTCACACCAAGCAGTTTTTGTTGTGGTGGGACAGCCTTAGCCTTGGGGGCAAGGGGTGCCGTTGGTTTCTTACTTGGTTTTGTTCTTTCCAAAAAGCAGGACAAGTTTCATATAAAAGTAAACAAATTATGGAGGAACAAGTTTGTTAAGACATCAATGAAGGGAATGTCTTTTTTGTGTGGATGATGTTTTTGTTTTAGAAAGTAATTTCTCGAGAGCCTGCATTCCAGTGGAATTCCTAACTAAATCCATGTGCTTAAAATGCTCATATTCTAAATATTTTTAGCAAATTCCTAATAATTTTTAATTTTACAAGGAATGAAATTTGTTCCTGATAATTTCTAATTCAATCTTGTTTTCTTTGTTCTTGGATTTTTTTAGCATATCCTTTCTTTGTATTTTTAGATGTAATTTTTATATACCAGTATAAAATCAAGTCATAGATATTAAGTTTAGGTAAAAATTTTACATCATAGATAAGTTCACTTTCTAATTCCTAATAATTGTCTATTCCCAATTTTACATCAGATCAAATTAACTTTTCTAATTTCTAATAGTTGTCTATTCTTTCTTCAATGTGGGCATGTGTGCTTGTGTCAATAACCTTGTGAACATACAAGTTTCTCTTACATTAAATATGTACATCTATCTTTTCTATGGCTTCTTTCGAACCTAGTCTCATTCTTTGTATCTTTGATGATTCATTTATCATTGCCAAGTTGAAGTAGCTCATTGCTTCATTTGAACCAGTCTCATTCTTTGTATCTTTGATGATTCATTTATCATGCCAAGTTGAAGTAGCTCATTTCGGCAGGTTTAAATGGTGCTGATATTGATATGCCTGAGTGGATGTTCTCTAGGCAATGCGTAGTGCTAGAGTTAAATATACAGATCATTCTGTATTGAGGATTATCCAGATATTGGGTAAATTGGGCAATTGGAGGCGAGTGCTACAAGTTTATCGTAGTGGCTTAACATACGAGAACGCTATAAATCCCACAGGCTAAGGTAACAATCTTCTCATCTTCTTTGCACTTGCTGTTTGTATGCATGAACAACAATACCTTTCTAGAGTACAGAGTACTGAAATTCAAGGAGCAATGGAATTTATCTTGATGCTTTGGTAAATTTCAAAGATAATCTCTCAGAGTTTCTTCCCAGACAAAATCTAGATTGTTCTACATAATTGGTTAAATTGAACATCATACTGCAGGGTGAATCTCTGTCCTGTAAGGAAAGAGAAGCCCACTTTAGTTCTTTGGAGTGTAGCTTTTTTTGCAACATATACTCTTTTACCTTTTTAACGTTGCAGAAAAAAAGCTTGTTCTGTTTCTAAATATAGTTTTCATGACTTGTATCACTCAATCCAAAATTTTATCCTCTCTTGAATTAGTTCACAAAATTGTAAATTTTGATTGGTAATTTGGGTAAATCATCATGTCTTGATACAGTCATGTTTACACAACTGCACTTCATGTACTTGGCAAGGCAAAGAGACCTGTGGAGGCACTCAATTTATTTCATGCAATGCAGGTAATGCTCAAGAATTTTCATCTGATGCCTTGCTCCTTTCTCATTTAATACAAGGTTATTTAATTGAACAATATAAAGGGAAATCCTAACTGACTTGTGTCATTGCTTCTTCTTCTTTTTTTCCCCTGTTCTCTCCAGCAAGAAATGTGTTTGTATCCTGACCTAGTAGCTTATCGTTCTATAGCTGTCACTCTCGGACAAGCAGGATATATGAAGGAACTTTTTGATGTCATAGATAGCATGCGATCTCCTCCCAAGAAGTTCAAATCTGGGGCACTTGGGAAGCGGGACCTAGGGTTGGAACCTGATATTGTTGTCTACAATGCGGTTAGTGACACTTGGCAGTAAACTAGCCGTCTATATCTGGAAAACATTTGTCTGTAACCTCTGCACTATAATTTTTCCTTCAAAACCCATATTGATGACTGTTAGTTGTCCCAAGCATGTCAAATGTAATTAACTCTGCATGCATGTGTTTGTGGGCATGTGCTCAAAGTCAGCCTGAAATACATGATAGTTCAAAACTGTTATCAAGGTAGAAGCTAATGTTATGGATATTTAAGAAATTGCTAAACCCAGTATATTGCATCACCTTATGCTAATGCTGGATGACATAATAACCCTCTGAAATTTTTGGATGACAAGTCCCTTTCACGGAATCTACACCTTTCTAACTGATACCCATTAAGCTAAGTTTTGACTTATCTCTGTTATCTAAAAATCTAGAGTTTCTCTGCATGTTCTCTAGGTATGAACTGATCTTGTTATCAACAGATTAAACAATAAGCATGCTTTGTTAAATTTGAGATGACCTGAAAGGGTGCTTTGTGGTCCCTGTAACAGCAAAGTAAAATGATTACTGTATATTGTTTTGAGAGGGCATATTTTCCGTAGTCTTAAGATCATTCTAAGAATTTTGACTATCTCATCCATTGCATCTCTTCCCACTAATTGGGTATAACACCAAGGATGGACTTGTGCCATGACATGCTGATCATGCATTATCTATTTCCCTTGGCATATTCAATCAATTACCTGTGAATCATTTCAATTTACATAATGCATAAATGCAGCTATGATCATCCACGGCATTTTGACATTCCTTCTGTATGTAGGTCCTAAATGCTTGTGTTCGGCGGAAACAATGGGAAGGTGCATTTTGGGTCTTACAGCAGATGAAGGAAAAGGGTGTGCAACCTTCTACTGCAACGTATGGACTTGTTATGGAGGTAATAGCTGTTTTTACTATCCATGGTTCTTATCAATATTTCACATCAGCAGAACCTGTATCTTAGATTCTTAGCAATACCTTGTTGTATGAGTTTATCATTATTCTGATAAACAGCTAGTCATGTTTGCTGACTTGCTACTATGATTATCACTCCATATTTCAACTTTCATAGAGCTGTTCATAGAACTAGACTTCTAATCTAAGCACATGGACTTATTTTTTCTGAGTACAAGTACATCATGAACTGTTGGTTCAAATCCTACCACCAACCTCTTTGGTGTCGTCCAGAGATTCATCTCACCTGTTGCCTGGTGCATGATGGCTGAGAGGTTTGAACGTACCCCAGGTTTTACCCAGTGCTAAATAAAAGGTTTAATTTAGAAAAAAGACTTTGATTTGTGCAGTTTGAAGTTAGTAAAACCTAGGTACATCAGTTTGGTTGAATAGGGTGTCATATGAACTTGCTGTACAATATCAATTCTCTGGTTGGGCTTTCTGTTTCTCATATTCAATTTTATGGTTCATATTCAAATGACTGCGCCTTGATACTTAACAATTAAGATAATTCTAAGGGTTGTTTGATCTTGATTCACTCTCATGTGTTCATGTGGTAGTTTCTACTATCTGTTAATGTTGGATTCCAATGTTAGTTTTCAGTAGTAAGAGGGGGTACCATTTCATAGCATCATGAAGTGATAATTTCCCATCATTTTCTGCTCTTTAAGATAGGTGCTCAATCTAGCATCTTTTAGGGTGGTTTTGGTGTGAAATATCATTGTCAAAGCATAGGAGCATGAGCTATCCTTTTGACCTGCCTACCATCAAGAAAAATGTTTCCTATGAAAAGCCTTATGTTGTATTATAAAGTGCACTTATGGAACTGGTAACAGTTTGCTAGATATTCTCATTTTCTTGAATATACATCTTAGTTTTTGTAATAACCAGGAAATGATAAAATGGTTTTCTGCCTCATACTTGAGCAGGTCATGCTTGCTTGTGGCAAGTACAACTTGGTTCATGAGTTCTTCAAAAAAGTTCAGAAGTCTTCCATTCCAAATGCCTTAGTTTATAAAGGTGCTTGACTGATCTATCATTTATTCCATTTGATTTTATAGAACCTCATTTTGAAATCAAATTCTTGTTACATACAGTTCTCGTCAATACTTTTTGGAGAGAGGGTAAGACAGAAGAGGCTGTGTTGGCTGTTAAAGATATGGAAAGACGGGGAATTGTGGGCTCAGCTGCTCTTTATTATGATCTTGCACGCTGTCTCTGTACATCTGGAAGGTGTCAAGAAGCACTAGATCTGGTAATCTTTTTATGCTTAATCTACTATGTTTCTGTTGTGCATGCATGTTTAAAACTGAATATAAAGAACACTGTATTGTAGCTAAACAATCCGAATGCATTGAATGGTGTGTTGCTAATTAGAGTTTATGAGCACGGGGAGCTATATCACTGCAAAAAGCAAAAATCTGTGTATTGATAACTGTTGCCTGCCCAGTTAAGGTTTCAGTTTATACTAATGTTGAATGCACAGAATATGCATGTTTTGCAAGTGCATCTTTGGTTCATTGAGAGACTGAAGAAGCCTTGGGCTGCACAATTGGGGCCCTTTCCTAACTGCTGGGATGTCTCTTTGGGCATTTAATAGTTTGCAAGCTTTAAAGCTATATATTTTGTACACTCATTGATGCTTTTGTAAAACTCCATGATATAAACAAGTAGATTGCAACAGGTTTGGTGTCACTTCAACTACCTACAATTTGTGTGCTTATTATTACCACTAGCTTTTCTTTGAACAAACAGTCCATCACAACCTTCTTTCATTTCACAGATTGAGAAAATATGCAAGGTTGCTAATAAGCCGCTTGTAGTAACTTACACTGGCTTAATCCAAGCTTGTCTGGACTCTGGAAACATTCAAAATGCTGTGTACATCTTCAATCAAATGAGGAACTTTTGCCCCCCAAATCTTGTTACTTGCAACATAATGCTGAAAGCGTATCTAGAACATGGATTGTTTGAAGAAGCAAACGAGCTTTTCAACAAGATGTTAGATGATGGCAATCATATCAGCAGAAGATCTGATTACAAGTTTCGGGTAATACCAGATATCTATACTTTCAACACCATGCTTGATGCAAGCATTGCAGAGAACAGGTGGGATGATTTTGAGTATGTTTATCAAAAGATGTTGCGCCATGGGTTCCACTTCAATGCAAACCGTCATCTTCGAATGGTACTGGATGCTTCTAGAGCTGGAAAGGTACTTCTCAAATCTGTTGTGATTATTTGAAATTACACTTGTACGTGAACATATTATTGAAATGGATGTTAATAGCATCTCCATAAAAATAACACTAGGCTGCCAAACTGCATCTACGTCCTGACTGAATAGCCTGATTCAAGGTGCTATTATATGAGAACAGTCAAAAGCACTTGTAGGAATAAAATGGATGCCTTGTTGAATTCCTTAGGAGGGATGATAAGAACTTATCTTTTTAGTACACTTTGGACGCAATCTTTGTAAAATGCTTCTAGGTAATTCATCTGTTAGAAAATTCTGAATTCTGAAAATTTTAGGAAGTGTAAAATCTCAGAATTCAGAGTTATGGAAATCTAACTTTCTTGTCCTTATCCTCTTCAAATTTTAGATATAAACTGTCAAGAGAAATTGCAATTTCTCACTTTATCCTTTCAAGACTTCAGATTTAGTACTAAAGAATTGTTCATGCCTATATTAATAAAAACAAAAATACATGCAGTATGTGTATAGTGGCAACGATTAAACAACATCAATAGTGTTCTTTTTGTTTCTAATCTTCAATTCAAGAGAAGTTACAAATTCCCATTGTGACTGTAGGGAGAAGTTTTGGAAATAACTTGGAAGCACTTGGAGCAGGAAGATAGGATTCCTTCGCCGCCTCTTGTCAAACAAAGATTTTGCATGATGCTTGAAAAAGAAGACTTCGATTCTGCTCTTGCTTGTATTACCACAAATTCTGCCGGAGAGTCTCAAGCATTCTGCAAAAGTGCTTGGTTGAATTTATTCGAAGAAAACGCTCAGCGGTTTAGAAAGGACACCATCATGCGGCTAATGCATGAGGTGCGTGTGCTTGCTGCTCAAAGCAACTCGCCAAACCCTGTATTGCAAAATCTATTAATATCCTGTAGTGATTATAATAGGCCTCGTGTAAAGGTTCCTGGATTCAATCAAACATAGATTTTCTGTACAGTTAAATCATGAAAATCCTTGAAATCTTAATGTGATAAGGTTTAGGGTGAGAATGAGTCTTGAAATTATTCGTCCTGAGAATGCCTCAAGACTATGTGGACCAATTAAGGAGTTTCTATCAGTATAAAGCTCCGCAATCTATCAAGAAACCACTGTAAAGGGCTTGGCGACCTACTACTATGCAAAAGGACTCGATGGGATCTCTGCTCTAGAACATTTCAAGCTGTCAAGCTTGTTATAGGTATCTAAGTTCAATGAAGGTAACATTTCAAGCTGTCAAGCTTGTTATAGGTATCCAAGTTCTATGAAGGTGAGGTAAGCCTTTAAAATGGCTTCAGATGTATCTAGATGTATCTACTTGTTAATGCTTGTGATATAGTGTGTTCCTTAGTGTGGTTATAAATAATATATGAGCAAGGTGTCTTGAAGCCTCGTATTGTGATTACATGCCCAAACTAGCTAGTCGAATAAATGAAGGGACAATAGAGTTTCCGAGGAGATTATTTTTTCTTTTTGGAAAATTGATTTTTCTTAGTTATTATATTTTTTTCTATTTATTTTAAAATATTATGTTTAATAATTTTATTTTTTATTTTGTTTATGAATTTTATTGGTTTTTTTTTTTAATTTTCAAGGTTTTTAGTTTGTTTAGGTGTTTTTTTAGTTTATTTAAGGAGTTGTAAATCTCTTACAAAGGAAACTACTTGACATGGTAAATTATTAAGAAATAAAATTTTGAATTCTAGTTTTTGGTGTGATGATCCTTTTTAGTAGAATTGTGTTGTTTGTTTTTGCTATTTTTTTTTGTATTATTTCTGTTTATATTAGATGGTATCAGAACCTAACAATCTTTGATTATTGTTTGCTTGTTGTATGCTGCAAAATAACTATAGCTGGAAAAAATAATAAAAATAAACATGTTCAAGGAGAGGATGAAGAGGTTTCCTCTTTAGAGAAAAAGGTTCATGAGCTAGAAATTGAGGATATACAATGGTAGATCGCAAAGCTTACGTGACAATTGAAATAAAACACCCAACAAGAATAAGAGGAGAGTAATTGTGAACCATGGCTAATCTAGAGGAGGCAACCTTTTAATTGAGCAGCACTTCATGGAGATTTTGATTTTTAAATTAAACTTTCTAATTTTGTAGGAACTTTACAAGTGGAAGAGTTTATCATTTAGTTGAATGAAGTATAAAGGATTTTCAAGTGCATAAAAGTTTAAGAGCAGATAAGGGTGAAGCTTATTGGTATTAGATTAAAAGGGCGAGCTTATGCTTGGTGGAAGCAATTAAAGAGAAAGATAAAGGAACACTTTTTTCCGTTTGGATACATTTAAACTTTTTACCAATGACTCCATACATTGGGATGGGAGAACTATTGCTAAGTACATTGAAAACTCTACCAACCGGTGACTAAGAATGATTTTTCAGAAAGAGTAGTTGATTGCTAGGTACTTAAAGTAGATTATGATAGTTCATGCAAGATGTATTGTGTTTGCATTCTTTATAAATAGTTTTGTAAGCCTATAAGAGAGCTTTGATTATGGATAAACAATAGGTTATTAGGGTAATTAATAAAGGTGGCTTTTGATTTGACCAAAATAACAAGGAGGTGTGCGCTAACAAAAAAAATATCATTCATTTAGCCCGAATCGATAACTAAATATATTACAAGTTAAAGTTCAAGTTCTAGATATGATGAATTAGGACATTGAATTTATAAGTGCCATAAACCAAAGAGTCGTAAGTGTAAACATTTGTAAGTAAAATAGCATAATGAGAAGAGAAGTGATCCTATTTATGATGATTAATATGGTAGTGAGGAGGTTTTCTAAGATAATGATGATGCTACCTCAATTATCCAAAAGAGTTTGCTTATTCTTAAAAGTGATTCAAATCATGATTGGCTACACACTAGTCTTTTTCTTTCAACTTGTACCTTCAAGGACAGTGTTATTAATTTGATTATTGATAGTGGTAATTGTGAAAAGGTGGTGTTAATTGAAGTAGTAGAGAAGTTGCAACTTAAAAAAAAAAACACCATATACCCTACAAATTGAAGTAGATGAATCGAGATCCCAATGTAATCATGGATGAATATTATCTTGTTTTATTTTTTATAGGTAAGAGATATTTATATAGTATTTGATATGATGTTGTATCTATGGATGTATGTCATTTATTGCTGTATAGACCATGATAATATGATAAGAATGCCATGCATAACAAACAATGTAATACTTATACCTTTAATATAGTAATGAAAGAAAAGGGAAGTTGTTAAGAGCGAACATAAAAATATGTTGTTTTTATCCTAATTTATCGAAATGAAAAAGAGAGAGAGAGAGAGAGAGAGAGAGAGAGAGAGAAAGGAGATTTTAGAGAATCAAGATGACATGAAAAAGGGTATGATATGGAATAAGTCATTGGTCGCTACTAATGGTTCTACAAAGATTGAGATTATACTAGTATAAAACTATTACTAATCTTCAAGATTTTTTAGCCATTCTCATCGTGTCATTTTGTAGCAACAAAAACAAAAATAAAAATAAAAAACTACAAGAGATGCCTTCTTTGCTATCTTCTTTTTATCTTTGAAAAGGAGATAAAAATAAATAAAATGATCAATGAAGAGTAAAAAAAAAAAGAGTTTGTTTTACTTGAAAAATATTAAATTAATATATTTTTTTTATGATTTTAATGTTAAAAAAAATCAATTCTTGTTTTTTTTTTGGACGATAATTTATTTTGTTTTTAAAAAATATAAGGAAAATAGTATATTTAAACTCTGTTTGTTTTTTCATTTCAAAAGTGTTTTTTAAAAAAATTAAAAAACTATTTTTTTTATTTGCTTCAAATTGATATTTTTTTAGTGTTTTCATATCATTTTGATGTGATGATATTAAAAATAATTTTTTTAAAATAAAAAAAATAATTTTAATTTATTTTTTAGTAAAAAATACTTTTAAAAATAACAACAATCACACTCCCGAACACCCTTTTAGTGTCTGTTTGAGAACTAGTGGCTTTGTTAAAAATTATTTTGAGAGATATATATAACCTGTTAGTGATATTTATATGTATTAGATGGAACTGAGATTATATTTATTTTAAAGTCCAGTATGAAGATATTTTCGTGAATAGAGTAATATAGCATATAGTTGCTACCGATCAAGGATTATATATCAAAAATTTAACCACATTTTTTTAATCAATTAAATACTTTTAGCTTTGATTTTTTTTCCCATCCGACAATGTAAAAAATATTATTATACAATTACACATCAAGAAATCTTGGTTAAGTTTTTCTTGTGTTTAGAATTATTTTCTTTTATAATTTACTATAATGCCATCGAACTGTTATAAAACCAGTAACAACACTAGGAGCAAGTCGACGGTGGCTTGGGACGACCATTTCCATGGTCACTAAGATCCCGTTTGGCTACGTGTTAGAGTTTGTGTTTCTTCAAAAACGCACTGAATAAATGTATGGTTAACAAAAAAAAAACTGCTTAATGTGCATCGGTCCCACAATAAATTGTGTGCGGAACGCAGGGAGATGGAAAGCAACAAGCTACTGCTTTCTTGCGCGGCAACAAAAGGCAACCATGCTACACTGCTCACTAAACAGTGTAGCATGCTCCACTATTCAATAAACAGTGGACACTTGAACAGTAAAATGCATTGAACCGGGTCTGACCCAGTAAAAAAAATATTTTTTATTTTTTAATTGTGTTTTATTTGCTTGATGACATAGTATTTGCAGAATTTGATCACAATTCTAATTTGTTCCTGATTATATTTTACAAGTTATGTTGTTGTGTGTTAAAGAAACCAAGAAAATTGTCGAATGTATTTCAGACGTGATGGAATTGTAGATCGTTCAATGGAATGATAAAAAAAAATATTTTATATAAAGTATAATTTATTTTATAATGTAATAGCAATAGTTAAATCCACAATATTTAAATTAAAAATCATCAATATTAATATGTATTTTTTTAAATTATTTTATAACCTCAATTTTAAAAGCATTCTTAACCAAACACATTATATAAACTGGAGCCAAGTTTGCCTTTTTTTTTTTCTTTTTTCTTTTTAATCTTGGAGTCAACTAAATAGTGTTTTTAGCTTTAATTTTATTTGCTACTAAAAAGTGATTGGTTAGTAATCTCAGTAATAATCTTGTTGGTTGTTATTAAATGAAATTAGCTAAGTTAAAATTGGTTAGGCAAGAAATGATTAGGTAATTTTTTTAGAAAGCAAAAGTCTAATGACATTTTAAATTATTGACTTCATGGTTATAATTTTTCAATTTTAACAAATCATCATTAAATTCATATGTATATAAAGTATTTAATTTTAAGATTTAATGGTTTGTTTTAAGAATCATAATTATATATAAAATTGATGATTTTAAAATAAATAATACTGCATAGACAATGCAATAAATATAAGTTAAATTATTTTGTAAGAATGATATTAGAATAATGCTGGATTGCTATTGATTTTATCATTGATATATGTATATTTTGATACATAGTAAAAGCTAAATAATAATGGCATTTTATAGTGTCCGTCCTATATATTCCACAGAAATCATGATTTATGGTTATTGATATTATCATTGATCAAAGTATAAATTTGGTTAACATAATAATAAAAGATAATAAGATATTAGTATCTAATTATTGCTTTTGATTATGATTGATTTGGTTAAATTTTATTTTAGTCTAAAGAATGTTGGGATATGAGAAATAAACCATTCTTGAAAGAATGAAGTCTAATTATTGCTTTTATTAATTTGAATACTTTAATTAGTTCTCTCTCCTCAGCATACTACAAAGTAACGGAATAATTAAAACCCCAACTTACCTAAACACGTGTATCATTGGGATATGAGAAATCTTGGGCCACTCAGAGCCATTCTCCTTTCTACAATTTTCTTCAAGATGTGGACATCCCCAGATACTCAATTCATTTAATTTGGAGAGGCGTTGAATAGCTGTTGAACTTGGCATATACTTGAGATTCTTGCAACCACTAATCCAAAGACATCGAAGAGAAGAAAGGTTGGTCATCCATTCTGGCAATGCTTCCTCTAACTCCTCTCCATCGAAATGCAATATCCGCAATGTCTCGAAGGCAGTGAGGTGTTGAAGGCATTTGAGGGACCCACTCAAGTTGAGGTGTTGGATTGAGTTTAAAACTCCTACAGGAAAAGCCTCCATCTCCTCTGAGAAACCATCGATTATCAATTCCTGCAGTTGGGTGAGGTCGCCCAACCAATCATCCTCTGGGATATCTCTCAAACTGGGACACGCAGTGATTTCTAATTTAACAAGAGATCGTAATTGTCGTAAACCATGCCAATCAATACTAATGAGCTTATCACAACCGCTAATCGATAAACTTCGAAGCGAAGACAATTCTTGAAAATCATTGCTATGGATAAGCTCTCTCCAATCCTCTATCCACAATTCCTTTAGAGATGCACAACATTGTAGTCCGCTTGGAAGAGCTCTCAATTTACACCCTTTAACAATCAATTCCTTCAAAGAATTCAAATCTCGGAAATCACCAGGAATTGAGATCAACTCACCGCACCAATATATACACAATTCCACCAGCGCTGTGCAGTGTTGTTGATGCAAATCAGGAGGAGACAGAGGAAGGAACCTTGTAACACACAAAGACTACTGGAAGACAGAAACATGGGAAACCAAGGAACCGTGAAAGCTTACTAGCTGTAGTTATTATTTCTTAGTCTAGCTGTAGTTATTATTTTAGTTAGCTGGCAGTTTCCTAGTTAGACTAGGATTAGAGTTCAATTACGTATTAGATTATAATTCATTAAATAGAGGGTATTTAAGAGGGGAACATAACATAAGAAACGACAGTTTTTGTAATCAAGCAATTTGCTATTCTTAAATACAAATTCAGGAGTGATTCCTCTACAGAGAGATTCTGCATTAGTTCATTGTTTTCATTGTAAGCAACGAGAGGTTGCAGCAGAGAGCAATTACACCAAATTGGTATCAGAGCGGTTCATGACTGTAACCCGGAGTGGTAATTCCTATCCAATGTCAAACAGCTCAGCCCCTACTAATTCCCCATGCGAACATACAGATTTACAGCAACAAATCATCCATATCACCACTATGTTAGAACAACTTGCTAACCGAATGGATGCTGTGGATGAACGTAGAGCAAGGTCTCCCAATAGAAGGGGGCGTGGACAATTTCGTGAAGAGGCACCAGGGGAAAATCTGGACGCTGAATATAGAGATGTTGAACCCCAACACCACCGACTACAACATCACAGAGAAGAGGTTCCACAACACCTGCACCATAACAGAGAAGAACTTCCACGACACCGTAACAGGCGAGGACTGGAGACTCAACCAATCGATGAACTCACCAAGCGAATGAAGGTGGATGTGCCTGACTTCTATGGCAAACTGGAATCACATGCTTTCGAAGATTGGCTAATTACCATTGAAGACTACTTTGATTGGTTTGATGTATCGGAAGACCGAAAAGTCCGGTATATCAGGATGAAATTAAAGGGACATGCTCGTGTCTGGTGGGGAAGCGTAGAAGAACAACTGCGACGAACTCAACGCCCACCAATCTCAAACTGGGAGGAGATGAAGGAACGATTGAAAGAGAAATATTTACCAATTGATTATGAACAAATGATGTTTGAAGAAATGCTGCAACTAAGGCAAGGGGCCTTAACAGTAGATCAATATACAGATAGGTTCCATGAATTGACGGTTCGTAGCAGGATTACAGAGACCGATCAACAGACACTAGCCCGATATCGCAATGGCCTACGTGGGGAACTATACAAAGAAATGCTAATCGCAAGACTCATCACGGTGGAAGAAGCATACCAACTGGCACTACGTATTGAGAAACAATTAGGGACCACAACCGGAAAGAAAGTCATGCCAATGGAGGGAAAACCAGGACATTCGACAAACTTTTCCATCCAAAAACCACACTTACCATATGACAGATCAAGTGGCTCAATACTGGGAGAACAAAGAGGAAAAGCAAAGGTTACAAGTGATGGTCCACAGTGCTACAAATGCAAAGGATTCGGACACTATGTTGTGGTGTGCCCCACCAGAGATAAGAAGCTTGCCTTTATATGTGAAAAAGAGCTAACAGTAATGGGGGAGGCGGAAGGAGAGAAAATTGAAGACCTTGCAACTGAGAAGGAGGAACACCTGGACGCTTCTGATCTTCCAAGCTGTGTTATTCATCGAATATTAACAGGAAATAAAACTGAACTCAGAACAAATCAGGACTGGTTGCGCACCAACATCTTCCATACGCGACTAGAACATGGGGGCAGAGCACTCAATATGATAATCGATAACGGCAGTGGTATGAATGTAATCTCTGAAACCGCAGTAGAACGACTACATTTGAAGACCGAGACACACCCATCTCCCTACCGAATAAGTTGGGTTAATGAACACAACTCAGTCTTAGTCAAACACCGTTGCCTAGTACAGTTCTCATTAGGAAAAGAGTATGTAGATGAAGCATGGTGCGATATCATTCCAATGACCGTCTGCCACATGTTATTGGGACGCCCATGGCTTTACGACAGAAGAGTCTCTTATAATGGTTACACCAATACCTACTCTTTCCAGTTTAAAGGCAAGAGGCTAGTCCTAGTCCCACTACCGATTGCAGAATTTGAAACAACACAAAAACAGGTACCAGTATTAAATATGAGGCAGTTCTCTCAAGCTGTCAATGGCGAACAAATGTTGTTGTTTGTAGTAAGGCGTGAAGTGAAACAAACTGATGGCCTAGTGCCCAAGGAGCTAGCATCCATACTGAAAAAATTCCAAGACATCATGCCAGATGAGATGCCCCACCAACTGCCACCAATGCGGGATGTACAGCACGCAATTGATCTCATCCCAGGGTCATCTTTACCCAATTTACCCCATTACAGGATGAGCCCTGCGGAGAATGAGGAGCTCAACCGACAGGTCCAGCAGCTAATGGACAGAGGATTCATCCGAGAGAGCCTTAGTCCCTGCGCAGTTCCAGTACTGCTCACACCAAAAAAAGATGGAAGCTGGAGGATGTGTGTTGACAGTCGAGCAATTAATAAAATAACAGTCAAATACCGATTCCCAATCCCCCGGATGGATGACATGTTGGACTTACTAAACGGCGCCTCTATTTTTACCAAAATTGATCTACGTAGCGGATATCATCAAATTCGCATTCGTCCTGGAGACGAATGGAAGACAACATTCAAAACAAAAGAGGGGCTATTTGAATGGCTAGTCATGCCCTTCGGATTAACCAATGCACCAAGCACCTTCATGCGTGTTATGACACAAATTCTCAAACCATTCCTGGGAAAATGTGTTGTGGTATACTTTGATGATATCTTAATTTTCAGCAACTGTTTGCAGGATCACTTAGCACATGTGGAGCAAGTCTTAACAACATTACAAGCAGAGCAACTCTATATTAATCATGCCAAATGTTCATTCCTGAAGAAGAAAGTCTATTTTCTAGGCTTTATCATTTCCAGCAAAGGTGTTGAAGTGGATCCCGCAAAAATACAAGCCATTCAGAATTGGCCAACACCTCAAAATGTCTCTGAGGTCCGTAGCTTTCATGGCCTAGCTACATTTTATCGATGTTTTATCCGTAATTTCAGCACTATCATGGCCCCAATAACCGAATGCCTAAAGGGTACCAATTTCAAATGGACAACAGCAGCAAACAAAGCCTTTGCTGACATCAAGGATAAGCTAGGGAATGCACCAGTACTAAGACTCCCTGATTTCTCCAAACTCTTTGAAGTCGCCTGTGATGCTTCACATATAGGAATCGGGGGGGTTCTAAGTCAAGAAGGACATCCAATCGCTTTTTACAGCGAAAAGCTCAATGATACTCGTCAGAGATATTCAACATACGACATGGAATTTTATGCCTTGATTTAGACAATTAAACATTGGCGTCCTTACCTGATCCATAGAGAATTTATCCTTTACACAGATCATGACTCTTTGAAACACCTTGGCTCTCAAAGCAAACTCAACCCAAGGCATTCTCGTTGGACAACATATCTGCAACAATTTGATTTCATCATCAAACACAAAGCAGGGACAGAAAACAAAGTGGCAGATGCACTAAGTCGACGACCCCACCTGCTACAAATGTTCTCAGCTCATACTACTGGCTTCGAAGAAATTAAGACTCAATACACTGATGACGATGATTTTGGCACAATATGGAGCAATTTACAAGCCAAAATCACGATCACTGGAGGAGACTATTCACTGAAGGATGATTACTTATTTTGTGGTACTAAGCTCTGCATCCCCAAAGGCTCACTACGTGACTTCATCATAACCGAACTCCATAGTGGTGGATTGGCCGGACATTTTGGCTATGACAAGACATTTGCCATAGTTGCTGATCGGTTCTACTGGCCTCGAATGCGTAAAGATGTGCACAAAGTGGTTGATAGGTGCAGGATTTGTCAACTAAACAAAGGAACCAAAAACCAAGCTGGACTCTACACACCCCTCCCAATCCCAGACCACCCATGACAGCATATTAGCATGGATTTTGTTCTCGGATTGCCTAGGACTGTGCGACAAAATGATTCAGTTATGGTAGTAGTTGATAGATTCTAAAAAATGGCTCATTTCATCCCCTGCAACAAGACCTTTGATGCATCCAAAGTAGCAGTTTTATTCTTACAAGAGGTGATCAGACTACATGGTGTACCCCTCTCCATTGTGTCTGACAGAGATGTCAAATTTGTTAGCTATTTTTGGAAGACTTTATGGTCCAAAATGGGGACAAAGTTAAAGTTTTCCAGCGCATTCCACCCGCAGACAGATGGCCAGACTGAAGTCCTCAACAGAAGTTTGGGAAACCTGCTACGTTGCCTCATTGCAGATCATGCAACCAGCTGGGACCTTGTGCTCCCACAAGCAGAGTTTGCTATTAATAATTCTGTTAATAGATCTACAGGACACACACCATTTGAAGCAGTATATGGGAGACGACCCTACACCCCCATGGATCTCAAACCACTACCCTTGCCTCCAAGACCAAGTGAAGCTGGCTTGGATTTTTCAGAATACATAAGAGATGTTCATACAGAGGTCAAAAGACGTCTGTCACTTAATACTGAAGCATACGCCGCCTCTGCCAATGTTAGGCGCAAGGACAAACAATTTCACAGTGGTGACATGGTGCTGGTTCGTCTCAAACCAGAAAGATTTCCTTCAGGAAGTTTCTCTAAACTACACGCACGTCGTGCGGGTCCTTTTCGTATTATTAAGAAATTAGGCAACAATGCCTATGTCATAGACCTACCTTCTGAATTTGGCATTAGCCCAGTTTTCAACATTGAAGACATTACTGCCTTTAAAAGTGATGAAGATGTTTCAAGTCATACTTCCAGAACAGAGGAAATGCCAGCGTACCTCCCTAAAGTCTCTACAACCACCACACCACAAGAGGACATTGCCTCAATCATGGATCACCAGTTCGTTTCTACGCGTCGCGGGGGATATTACAAATTTTTGGTCCACTGGCGACATCGACCCCTATCCGACTCTGCATGGGTCAAAGGTACTGAGCTTCAGCGTCTGCACCCAGAATTGTTTACTGCCTATGTTCACCATAACTTGCCAGAGTCAAGTTCTTCAGAGGATTGCTAGCAAATCAGGAGGAGACAGAGGAAGGAACCTTGTAACACACAAAGACTACTGGAAGACAGAAACATGGGAAACCAAGGAACCGTGAAAGCTTACTAGCTGTAGTTATTATTTCTTAGTCTAGCTGTAGTTATTATTTTAGTTAGCTGGCAATTTCCTAGTTAGACTAGGATTAGAGTTCAATTACGTATTAGATTATAATTCATTAAATAGAGGGTATTTAAGAGGGGAACATAACATAAGAAACGACAGTTTTTGTAATCAAGCAATTTGCTATTTTTAAATACAATTTCAGGAGTGATTCCTCTACAGAGAGATTCTGCATTAGTTCATTGTTTTCATTGTAAGCAACGAGAGGTTGCAGCAGAGAGCAATTACACCAGTTGTACGCTTGGAATGGATGCCAGCTTTGGACAGCTCCATATACTTAAAACTCGAAGAGACGTGAAGCCATGAAATTCACAGACAAATATCTCAGCTCATCACAACTGTCAATTTTAAATTCTACAAGAGATGAAAGACGACATATCGGAATGCTTTTCAACTTTCCACAGTTATCAAAGCTCAACTCTTCAACAACTTCTCCACCTGGTACCATCCATTCTTCAAGACCCTCCATCCTGGATAGAGTGAGTATTTGTAGTGCTGGAAACAGTACACCTGCGCTGTCTCTGCTGCTATAGAACTCATTGCCTATACATTTCACATTAGGCATTCCACTCATCTCTAGAATCTTAAGGCGTGGAAGACATCCAAGTGTTGGGAGTTGCCTCAACTTGCTGCAGCCTTTCAATCTCAGCACCGTCAGATTATTGAGTTGCAATATCCATGATGAGAAATTTTCACCTCCATAACCCTCAATTGTCAAGCTTCTTATGTTTGGGTGAGGCTGCAGGCCTTCCAGCACATCCTCGCTATTGACACTGCTGTTACCTTCATCATCACTCCATTCAAACACCAATTTGTTCATTCTTTTTCCACTCAGTTCTGCCTTCTCAGCTTCTTCTCTGTCTCTCACTTGCTCAAGCTTGCATATCTTCAATGCTCCTCTTAGTTCTTTCAAACATCCCAGCTCTTCAACCATATGATCATCAAAATATCGGTAGAGTTTGAAGGCGTGTTAAGAGTCTCACCTCAGCTGGCACTAGCTTTGGATCATCAAAATGAAGATGTCTCAAGCTCACTAAATTCCTCACTTTCTGGGGAAGCTTTTTTAGTGACTTGCAATCAGTGAATCTTAATGTTTCCAAATGGTAGAGCTTGGTGATGGATTCCGGCAATGCTCTGATAGCAGTATCCGAGACATCAAGATATCTCAAATGTCTCAGCTTGCAAATTGAATCTGGTAACTCAGTGATATCAGACCGTCGCAATTTGAGAGTTCTCAAGCTTTTGAATTTCCAAGGCCCGTTGAGTACATCAACCATTGAGAAAACAGTTCGCAATTTTTTAGCATCAACCGCTGTTAATGCTGCCTCGTCATCCCCACGAGATACGAGATTTAGATGACGAATATGAGATGCACCATCAACAGCCGAACCCTCTTCCAGATTTAACGCTTCTGATTTTGAGACCTGTAGTGCAAGATCATGCACTAGATCATGCATCTTGCAACTTGTTACGATCTCACACTCATTCCTTTTAACATCTTGGAAAAAGGAATTTGCAAGCAAGTCATTGAAATACTTGTTGCCTTCGTCTTCCATCCTCCCATTTGATGGCCTGAGAAAACCTTCAGCCATCCAAAGTTGAACCAGCTCTTCCCTTCCAATCTCAATATGCGCAAAGCTTTTTCATGTACATCCCGAGAATCCCAATTTCTACTCTTTAGAATTGACTGCCACACATCTGCCTGCTTTCCGTGAAGAGTTCCTCCCAAAACATTAGCAAGCAACGGAAGCCCTCCACATTTCTTTGCAATCTCTGTTCCAATAGACTCCAAGTCTGAAGCTATTGTTTCTCGTCCACCCCCACTCACCTTTTGCTTAATAATGGACCAACATTCATCATCTGTTAGTTTTCCTGGCTCGTGCTGAATACCAGGAGAAGTCTCCATCATGTCTGCGACTTGCTTTTTGAGGGTTGTAACAACAACACCATTCCCATTCATGCTGTTAATTTTTAACAGTTGCTCCTTCAAATCATTCCACTTATCAAGGTCTTCATTCCATACATCATCAAGAACAAGAAAAAATGTCCTCTTTTCCAGCTTTTTCTTAAGGTTTTCCATAATTGCATTTAGGTTGCTCAACCTACTTGTAGTTTCATCAACATTTTGCAACATCTCTCCTAAAATCCTCCCTTTACTAAAATCATTAGAAACACAAACCCAGATTGTTAAATCAAAGTGTTTTCTCTCCCGCACTACTTCACAAACTTTTTTGCTACAGTAGTCTTCCCAAGGCCAGCCATCCCCACTATAGGGACAACCGGAAGGACATGTTGGTGTTTTGTCAAGCTAGTCAGCAATTCCATAACTTTAGAGACATCATCCTGCCTTCCTACAACTTCTGAGGTCAAGGAACGAATGTGTCTCTCGATCTGGGTCCCCGCTAACTTCTTGAGCTCTATCTAGAGGTAGAGATGTCAATCCAGGCCCAAATCCGGCTGCATCTTTCCGGATTTCATCCAGGGCTTCATTGATCTTCTTAACTTTTTGACCCATAATCAAACGGAATGCAACAGGATTGTGGAGTGAAAACCAATCACGTACCTTTCCCTTCTTTTGGTCTTTTCGGAGAATCTCATAAGCAAACTCGTCCAGAACATCTTCAGCATCGTAAGCTACATCCTGTAGGTTCTGCAGCCAACGCTTCACAGACTCGTCTGTTACTGCCCTTCTGGCTGCGTCTTGGAGCACATCTTTGATCATGGTCAAGGACTTGTTGAGCTTTCGCAGCTGGCCCTCCAATCCCCAAGCAAGTCCGATCCCTTCAGCAGCAATGGAACTCACCCTTTTCAAAGTCTCCTCCAAGGCAAACGTAAGAAGAAGCTCTGCTGCCATATTCTCCGTCTCTGTTCTTTTTTTTTTTTTTTTTTTTTTTGGGGGGGGGGGGGATCAAAGAAGAAATTTTGAGCACAAGAGAGAGAGAGAAGCATGGTGTGAAATATTAAAAGATGAAACGAGGTGTGTTTGGAATGATGAGATACAGAGCATAGTTGCATGAGGGTCCCTTCCTCCCTAATTGATTGATGGCTGTTGGCAGCATCTTCCACGAACCACTACTGTCATGTTGTTATGGCATGGCTAAGAAAATTCCACGTACGCCTTTGTCGGCATGGTATTTGGTATCACTTTTAAACTATACCAAATACCATGCCGACAGGAGAAAACGATTCCAAGCTATTGATCATGAACATGAGAAACTGATGGTGTATTTATTTTTGAGATAGTTTGTGTTTATAATTTTTTAAAAATTAAGTTTTTAAAAAGTATGGTTGTACGAGGTTATTTGGATTTAGATATGTATTTGGTAAAATTATGATTGAGGTTTATATATAATAAAAAATATGTATAAAATGTTTGGTTATTACTTTTCAAAAGTGTTTTTTACTTTGAAATGTATTAAAATATATTTTTTTATTTTTTAAAAATTATTTTTGATACCAATATATCAAAATGATCTGAAAATAATTTTTCCTTTCTGTTGCTACCCAATTTTTGACCCATGTTTTGATATATTTTCAAAAATCCAAAAAAATTGAGAAAAACAAAGAAAATCCAAAAAATATGTTTTTTTTAATATATTTTCGTCATTTTAGCATTTTCAACGTCGTCTAAAAAAGGAATTTAAATTGTTAAAATATTTTCAAACGCGTTCGAATTTTCGCGCGTCATTTTTAAAATAATTGATTTTCCGCATTTGAGTCGACGTTGATATTGCTCGTTTTCAAAAAATACAAAAAAATAAGAAAAATCAAAATTTACAAAAAGAAAGAAGTTGAGGGATCAAGTCAAAAAACCTAGCAATATTTTTGCCTATAAATACCATGCTAAACTGATTTTTTAAGGGGGAGGTCAATTTTGACACATTCAGAAAAAAAATACAAAAACCCTAAAACCCAACTCTTTCTCCCCACTCAAAAAAAGCTGGCCGGCAGCGCCTCCCCCCACTGATTTTGAATTTTTGTCCCCGGGGTCTTTGGTTTTTGGCTCTCCCAGAACCAGAGAGCCAAGGACCCCCAGCCATCTTCATCTTCACCATAACAGCCCACCGAACCCGGTTCCCCACCTTTGGCTTTTATTTTTTTTTTCTTCTCAGACAACCCCTCTGCCTAGAACAAACGCAGCCCTCCCCTTTCATTCGGATTTTTGGCCTTCTTCCCTGCTCACCGGACACTATCACCGCAGCCCTAGCCGCCGATCTCTCTCGCGGCCAGGACGACATCGCCACCCACTGACTCAGGCGACAACGGTGCCACAACAACATCCTAGTGCCACCGTCAGCTTCAGCACCACCGAGGACACCGCCAGTAACCCACCAGCCAGCTCCACCGTAGTTTCAACAGCAGCAGCGTCGTCCCTGGCAGCACCCACAGACCCAGCTCACAGCCTCCAGCAGAGACACCCACCGATCTGTCACTCCTCCGCCTAGACGCCGCCAGCACCTCGCCCATCCCTGCAACAGCTCCAGCAGCCGTGAGCAACAACGAAAGCCTAGCAGCCGGCGCCTCCCCCTTGGTCATAGAACTGACCACCTGAAACAGAGAAGGGGAAACAAAAAGGAGAAGAACCGATCTGTAAAGGAGAAGCGGATTCAAAACGGAAAAGACCCAAAAACAGATCTAGACCCAAAAACTTAAAATCGACTGCTTGCTGTGTGTTTTCTTTGGATTTGCAGGTGACAGATAACAAGAAGAGAAGAGGGGAGGAAGCCATTACAGCCCCCTCACGCCGCCTGAATTTCAGGGCGGCGCGTGGGTTCACGCGCCGCCAGTGGCGGTGGCGCGTGGGAAGACGCGCCGCCACTGTTCATGCAGCCCCAGAAGTCCTTCCCTGCAATTTCTGGAGTTTTTTTAGGGACTGTTTTGTAATTTTAATGTAATTTGTTTAGTTTTGATTTTTTTTGAAATTTATACTTTGTAAATGTGGAAGCAAAACAAGGAAAAGAAAAGAAAAGAAAAGAAAAGAAAGAGAAAATAATAATAATAATAAAAAAGGGGATGTGTGTGTTGGTGTATTTTTGTTTATTTAATTTGAATTTGTATTTGTATTTATACTTGTACTTGTATTTTGCATTGTGGAAAGAAAAGAAAAGAAAAAAGAAAAGAAAAGAAAAGAAACAAAAAATAATACAACAAAAGTGAATGTGGGTGTTTGTATTTTGTTTTTATTTTTTAATATATTTCTTAATGATAAAATTGCAGATATTAAAGAAGAATTTAATATTTTGATTGGATCACGATTAAGAATTATTAACTTATACGTAAGTGATATTCTAATTTCCGATGAAAAGACAATTATTAAAACTTCTTTTAACACATCAAATTCGCGAAGCAGCTTACCTTAGGTAGGGTGTGTTAGGGGTGCTAATACCTTCCCTAACCACAACCAGTTCCTTACCCGCGAATCTCTGACAAGACCAGTACATCCGGTTTCCTAGTAGCCCGCAATCAATTACTAGGTGGCGACTCCAACGAACCGATTCAAGCAAACGCAACAAACGAGATTTAAATCGCCAGCCGATGCCGCGCGCTGATTTTTTAGGGTGCGACACTTTCGACTGGGGAAAAGAGGCCCTCAGACGATGCAAATTATGTTTTTCCTTTCGCTTTAGGCTTTATTTGTTTTTGCTTACATAAAGTAAGGTGTTTGATAATAAATTAAATTGTATTTTATATTATAAAATTTATTAAAAAATTAAATTTAAAATGCAGTTTTTACATGTTTTCTTAACGGAATTTCATAAAACCCTGTTTATTTTTGCATTTCAAAAATATTTTTGAAAAAAATTTGAATGTTTTTATTCAAATTAATATATTTTTAATGTTTTTAAATCATTTTGATACACTAATATCAAAATAATTTTTTAAAAAATAAAAAAAATTATTTTAATACATTTCTAAGTAAAAAGCAAACTGCAACAACACCTCTACCAAACATTTTATATATAGTTTTTGTTATGCATAAACTTCAATCATAATTTTTATCAAATATATATCTAAATCCAACAACCACACGGAACTATATTTTTTAAAAACTTATTTTTTAAAAGAAAAACCATAAGTGACAAGTTACCTAAAAAAACAAACATTTTTTAAGTGTTTTTGGGAGTGTTCATGACAGACACTTGGAAAGAGATGTATCCATGCAGACCAGACACAGGCAAAGAGGTGACAAATTACCCAATTACCTTCTTCGTCAACTGTGTAGGCTATGGCGGAAGTTCAACGCATTACTTCACCCACCTGCGCTGATTGGTTGATTCAATAGCCCTTTAACTCTCGGATCATGACGGTTTTCGAATTATTTGAACAATTTACTTTATTTAATTTGATTTGATAAACTTGATGACTAGATTAATCCTATAAAAATTCACGTAAAATTATATAATCAATAATTTTTATATAAAATAATATTATTTCATTAAAAAAACTCGATAAACTTATTGTTATATACTTAACCCATTACCCAAATCTCCGATCAAATTATAAAACAAGCTGATTAATATAATTAGTATGGTTTTAGTTTTAATAAAAGACTATATTTTAAAAACACCTTCCAGTAATATCTACTAATTATAATATTTGTAGTGTCATTAAACTACCACTTATTTTAAAGAATTCATTTACGGCTACAAACCTCATATTGCATCCGAGCCCTTTTTTTTAGATGAAGATATTTTTATGTTCTAGACAACATGATACAACTACTCAACTACTATATGCAATTACTTGCCTAGCTAGGTGTTTTAGAACCCACCATTTCTTTTTAACCAAATCAATGTGGAATGTGGAATGTGTAATTAAGAGTTCATTGTTTTTACCCAGATCAACTAGATTATGAGTCTACTTATATTTTTAATCAGGTCATATGTAGTTAACATTTTCATTTTTTTTCTTTAAACTAGACCTATTTAGGTTTCGAATATGTCAAGTCTCATATTATTATTGAAAACTAGCATATTGGTATGAGCTATGTGGTAACTCAATAACAATTTTTTTTTCAGGTGTAAAAAATTATTAAAAATATAAAGAATATTTTAAATGTATTGAATTTAATAGCCAAGTTAGAACCAAGAGACTTGAGTCTGGCGGCAAGCCAAACCTAAAAGCCTTGAATCAGGTAGTCATTCTTTGACCCAACATGCGCTAGTAGCTTTTGAAATAAAAAATAAAAAAGACAACGCCTCTCATGATCTTCTGAACATTTATAGTATGGTCTACAATGTAAACGCTTTATATCTATAATGCGGTTCATAATTTAAATATTTTATGTCCATATTTTAAAATATAGTATAATATGTGTTGTAATCCATTTTTGGGTCCCTAAATCAATGAAATAAAATAAATAGCGAAAGGAGGTTAGAAAAATAACAGGAGGCAGAAGTGCTCAACAAATGGTCAGAAAAATCGGTCAAGGAGGTTAAAAAAATACAAAGATGGATTTTTGATAATATATTCTTGAATGATGAGAGCCCTGTTGGATAAGAAAAATTGATTTTTGAGGAGAAAAGTCCAAATTTGGAGGTTTATGGACTTAATTGGATTTTTAATGGAATTTATAGAGGATTTGAGTGAAAGAAAAATGGATTTTTAAGTCAATTTGGGCTTTAATTAGAAGAAATTTAAGTTCTGGGGCCAAAATATATTTTTTAGGAATTTATTAGGCCAAATCAGGGGCTTAATTGAATAAATATTGAAGTTTAATGGCCAATTAGGAGTTTAATTGTGAAAAACCGAAACCAGGGACCAATTTGGAAAAACCAGGTAAATAGAGGGGGCTGTTTTGCTTTGGATCAGGGGCCTAATTGAAGAAATTGGAAGTTTATTGATCAATTGAGGGCTTAATTGCATAAATCAGAGGCCAAGGACCAAAGTGAAAAACGCGGCCAACAAGAGGGACGGGGACCGAATTGGCAGGGACGCAATTGAAATGATTAAAGATGATTAAGGACTGATTTGTAAAAGCATATTCTGGCGCCTTTTTTTAAATGAAACGGCGCGTTTTATCCAAAACGACGCCGTTTCATACATTAAAAAAAAAAAGAAAAAAAAGAAAAGAGACCGAACGGTGCCGTTTTGAACGGCACTGTTCCTCCTTCGTCTTCCTCCCTGCACTTGTTGCAGGGGAGAAGAAAAATGGTTTTCTTCTTCAAAAAAACTTCCCGCCCCTCTCTCCCTTGCATCTCCACCGAAAAAAACCAAAGCCCCACACCGTTGGGACCACCGACCGCGGGCATTGGCCGACCACCGACCGAAAGTAGAAACGGCGTCTTGCTGTCGCGGGTGGTGGCCGACCAGCCACCCGCGAAACCCGCTCCAAGGCGCACTAACAATGGTCCCAGCACCTTGTCTTCCCCTATAAATACAGAAGAAACCGAAGAGAGAAGAGGAGGAAAAAAACCGAAAGGGAGGAGAGAGAAGGAGAGAGAGAGAACTAACGAGAGAGAGAGGGAAGAAAAGGAGCAAACTAAAAACAGAAAAAAAAAGAAAACAAAACAACCGAGAATAAAGAGAAATAAAAGGAATAAGGAGAACCACCGAAAAAACGAAATCTCTTTCTCTCCGCCGTTCGAACCGCCACAGCACCGCCCGGAGCCGCCGAACGCGAGCCACGCCACCGCAACACCACCAGTGACCGCCTCCTCCACGCCAGGTACACGCCCTTCCCCTTGAATTGCCTTTAGCTTTATACAAGTTTCCTCCTGCATGCAGAATTGTTCTGCATGCAGGAGATGGGGGGGAGAAAATAATTCTCCCCCCGCTGGACGTCATTAGCTGGGCCGGCCCGTTGCCGGCCCAGCCTCACATGTCTGGGCCGGGTCTGGCCCAGACTGAATAGATAGTTTTTTATTGGGTCGAGGTCGGCCCAACCTCCTGTTTGGGTCGAGATCGGCCCAAGTTTTGTTGGGGCTGGGTTTTGGCCCATTCACTTGGGCTGGCCCAGCCCAGCCCATATTATATTACATATTTTAATATATTATTATTATATATATATATATATACACACACTTATGTATTTTTCTTTAAAAATATATTCTAATAAATAAAAAAATAATAATTGTTGATTTTTTGCATTTTTGTCAAAATGGCTTAATAGTGGTTTGTATTTCTATACCGTAGAGATATAAATTCAGTATTAAAATACCCCGTTTTCGTCAAAAATTAAGATTTTTAAAAATAAAAAAAATGTTTTTGCTTTCAAAAAAAAAATTCCAAAAGTCCTTAACAATATCGCTGATTTTTCCTGCATTTTTATTTAAGGTGGATTAATATTGGGTTGTATTTTTATACTGTAAGGATACAAACCCAGTATTAAAATACCCGATTCTCGTCAAAGCATAAAAAATAATATTTTCTAAAAAAATTTGTTTTTTTTGTTTTAAAATACGGCCTAGTCTCTCCAATATATATATATATAAATATTATAACATCATATTTTCACACAACAAAGAGAATTTTCAAAAACAATATATGTATTATCATGCATTTTGGCTTTAATAACCAGTTTATTCAAGCCATGAGAACTAGGCCAATATTTCAAAAATTCAAAAAAATCTTTTTTTGTTTTCTTTTAGTATTTGGAATTACGAATTTATACGTAAAACGTATTCCTAAATATTATTAATAAAATTTTGGTATGGACGTTAGAACGGTTAGGATTTTACCCGATAAGATAAAGACCTTCTTACCGAGGAGGATTTTTCTTGAACCATAGACAGATCAACAACTAGGAGAACACAATAACACCTTAGTTTTTATCAGACAATAAAACAATGCAACTTACCTTAGGTAGGGCGTATTTGGGGTGCTAATACCTTCCCTTTACGCAACCAGTCCCCATACCCAATCTCTGAGACCACTTAGGGTTCCTAGTGACCAAAATACTAGGTGGCGACTCCCATTCCATTTTCTACCAATAAAAGACAATATTTGCTGGTATCCCCATAGATATAGATAGATTTACATTGTAGATTTAGAAAATGGAAAAACACTAATATAACATATAATTTTCGCCGCGACGCCGCACTCGTGCGACAGAATGGCGACTCCACTAGGGACCTTGTAGACTAAGCTTTGTTTTTGTCTGATTTGTTTGTGTTTTCGTGTGTTTATTGTTAATATGCCTTTTCGTTTATTTACATATTGGTTTTTTATTTTACGCGTATTATTTATGCATTGTATAAAATTGTCTCATGCATCACTTGCTTTTATTTTTGAGAAGCACACACAAGCCTTAAGTTAAGTGGGGAATTAGCGATTTACCCTAAGACTATCGGTCAGGGTTTAAATGCGTGAAACACCCAACTCATATCCGAGTGCCTGCTTGGTAATGGCGGACATACGTGTCTTAGCCATTCCTTGCAACGCCCCCATACTGTCTTTACGAAGAACGTCACTAGGCAGATATGAGAACCTTCAGGACTAGATAGAAAAAACTACCCACTCTCACTTGATAAATAGAGTTTGTCCTTAGGTTATGTATCTTTGTTTGCAATGTTATACTCATCACACATCACTTGTGCATCACATTTTCATCACGCATTTTATCATATGCATTACAGATCGTGAAACATAGGTCCCACACCCAGAGTCCATCAAACCCGTTTAAGATCAAGAATGGAGAATGAAGAGAGGGCCATCCTAGAATCCCGCTACCAAAGTGAATTGGAAGCCGTAAGGAATGAAGTGTCTCAAATGACCAATCTGCTTGAGCAACTTTTAAGAGCCAAGAACGGGGAGGGAACATCTACCCAACCACCTATAGGAGCACCGTCAGTTCATGTCCCGGGGTTATCTCAGAACTTGGGGGTAGATTCAGTGACGGGGCAGCACTTTGCACCTACCATTCCCGTTCAACCCCCTCAAGCTCACATCACTGTAGATTTGACAACAGATGGGCCTTCCGATAATAGGTCCACTGGTTTTATGAACGATGACAAGATATCAGCTTTGGAAGAAAGGTTAAGAGCAGTCGAGGGAAATGATTGGTTTGACCCCATGCGAGCGTCTGAAGTATGCTTGGTACCAAACATCACGGTGCCAAAGGATTTTAGGATACCGGAGTTTATAAGGTACACGGGGTTGGAATGCCCAAACACTCACCTTCGATCTTATTGCAATAAGATGGCTGAGGTGATTCATGACGATAAGTTATTGATCTACTTTTTCCAAGACAGTCTATCGGGGTCGGCGCTAAGTTGGTACATGAGGCTAGATAATGCCAGGATTAAGAAATGGAAGGATTTAGTGGAGGCTTTCCTTAAGCAATACAAGTTCAATTTGGAAATTGCTCCAGATCGAACGAGCCTTATGTCAATGGAAAAGAGAAGCCAAGAGTCAGTAAGGACTTATGCGCAAAGATGGAGGGACGAGGCCACGCATGTGCAACCCCCTTTGATAGAAACGGAGATGGTGACTTTGTTCGCCAATACATTCAAGGCACCCTACTATGAGCATTTAATGGGTAGCTCATCTCAACATTTCTATGATGCTGTACGTATAGCGGAAAGAATAGAGCAAAGGATTAAAGCTGGACGCATAATTGAGCCATTGGAGACAAAGGGTTTTTTCAGAAGAAAATTGAAAGGTCCCGTTAACAACTTTGAAGGTAGGTCCAATGACAAGATAACGGATTCATATAACCCACAAATACCTATCTCTCATGTGGCCCACATAAACTTTAACAAACCTTTTTCCCCTAATCGAGCAAATGGCCAGTCAAACACCCAAAACAACCACCAAATACCAAACACAAGATACATTTCAGAATAACTACCGCCATTACCCATGCCTCTGAAGGACATATATGCCAAACTACTGAGCATTGGACAAATAGCTCCTATCCCTACATTACCACTACAACCACCATTCCCCATCTGGTATAAGCCCGAGTTGACTTGCGAGTACCATGCTGGTATTCCCGGACATTGTCTTGAAACGTGCTATGGTTTCAAGAACAAGTTGTTGAAGCTCATCAAGATAGGATGGGTGTCATTTGAAGACACACCCAATATCAGTTCAAATCCATTGCCTGGTCATGACAAAAGTGATAGGGGATAAAGGGTTGGAAAACCTTGGTCAATAACCGTCAATAATGAAGAAGGCGAGATCGAAGGAGAAGACAAGGAAACACAAGTGGGGAAGGAAGATGAAGCATTGCTAGAAGGGACCTCATATTGAAACTATTTCTTAGAAAAGCATGGAGTTTACTAAGAATTCTTCCCCTTGGGTAGGTCACTGCTTGACCACTTTTTGTGATCGGCTTGTTTTAACTCGCAAGTGCACGAGTGTGCGATGTAGCAATTAACTCGGTAAGATCGAGGTCATATCCACAGAGAGCTAGATCTGGAAATTAAGCTAGGTAACAACAAAAAAAACTCAAGAGAAATTAAATTAACAATAACTTGGTTGAAAATAATTGACGGATTTGTTTCAAAGATGAAAAAGTGTAAATAGATTTTAAAAGACAAGAAAAAGTAAGTCTTGGTCCAAATCAATTTTAATGGTGATGTATTGGTGATTTCTTCAACATATATAAGATAACTCAACCTAATATCAACGATGGTGATATTAGATCAGAAGATATTACAATGAAGTTTAAAAAGATGAAGATTAATTATTGCTTAAGAATGAACAAGTACTTTCAAATTAAGTAAGACATTGAATCAAGCAATCTCTATACCAAAACTAAGGTTTGTGCATAAAAATTCAAGATTATAACATTACCTAAATGATTTCTAAAATTTCTTTGCAATAATAAAACATTCATGAAGAAGATGAGAAGATAATCATTAACATTCATTCATATCTTAAAGAACTCACCTCAATCACCATCATCCTTGATTTGGATCCAAGAAAGAGATTAGCCAACCATGATTATATATAAGAACACTTTAATAAACATGAAATAACTTGAATCAAACTGAAATAATAAGTTTTACAAACTAAAGAACCGAAATCTACAAAGAAGAACACAACAGAATTTCAGTAAAAATTCGGACACAAATCTAACTCTAACTTTGGACAGAAATTCGACCCTCTTAGAAGCCTCTCCTGGAGATGGCTATTAGAGACATATTTATAGGCAATTATATGAGCTTTCCAGATCATTAAAGAACAGCGCATTTGGACATCTGAGTCAAACGTTATGGACAAAACACCGAAAGATGTTCTGGAAAATTAAATCAGGTCAGCTTGGAGAACACTTTGGTGCACGTTTTTCTTCCTCCTTTATGAGCTGTTTCTTTCTTCTTGTTGACCCAAAATAATGTCACAATGTCCCCTCCAGCTTTCCATCCATGTGCTTGCCCTCTTGAATCAATTAATTGCCCAAAATAAATCAAATATTATTTGTTGTGTGGACATGTAAGATCATGGATTGTACTTGGGCTGATTTGGAGGCTGATTTGGGGGCTGATTTGGGGCTGGATTTAAACATCAAATAAGTATACAATTGTACCTATTATTTGGGCTAAGATTGACATTGAAACCTTGAGTGTTTGATGGTTGAAGTTTGCACACAACATAAGGTAAGTTTGGGCTTGAAATGGATCATATGATATTTCTTTTCTAGAATTGGAAAATAATTGATTTTTTGGGCAAATTTGGAGCACTTATTTGAACCAAGATTTGCTTCAATCTTCAACTAAATTTCTTCTCTTCAATTCTTTGTTCCGAATTCCGACGTTGAATTTTCTGAAATAATTCATTTAAGCTCCAAAAACCTATCGAAACATTAAAAAGAAACTTCATTACTAAAAAGCACATCACTTATTATAAAAAATTCAAATAAAAACAATAAATACATATGTAAAATAAAAGACTTAATGATACTTTTGATGCACAATCACACCCCCCAACTTAGATTTTGCTAGTCCTCAAGCAAAACAAAACATAAAACCTTTGAAATAAAAAGAATAATAATAACATAATTAGGCTCGACTCATCACACTTAAAGGACCTATCATGCAAACATTGGTATCTTTAACTTAGTGTACACAATACCAAATAAAAAAATAAGCATACTCACATTCTCTAAATCAAACATCCATACAAAATTCCAAATTCAATCGTATTTATCATGCAACCAACATAATTCATTCACGCGAAAACTCAACTTGTAATCTTCCCTTTTCACTACTACAAACAAGGTAGCAAACTAAAGAAATATCTATATATATTTTTTCCCTTTTTTTTTTCTTCTTCTTCTTTTTTTTTTTTGAAGATATTATTTATTCTTTTTCTTTAAGTGGTCACTTCCCTTTTGACGCGAATACAAACATTTGTGATGAATGCACCCCGGTTACTCACAAAGTCACAAACTTAAAGTGCTTTGCATACTTATATTTCAAGCTGCCTTTTGACGTAAAGATAAACATTTGTGATGAATACCCCTAGTTACTGAGCAACTCAAAACATTGGAGTAGATAGAACTTTGTACACATTTATTTATTTATTTTGTGTAATAATTATTACTTTATTTACTTAAACCTTGTTTAGGACTAGATCAAAAGGGATAATCACAAGTAAAGCATCACACTCATCTTTCATGCATAATCGCACAACTCACACAACTTTTACAAGGAAAGATGTACTTCAATAATCTTTAAAAAAAAGTATGCTATATCTTGCTTTATAAGATATTATCTATCCCAAATTAAAGCATGCAATGTTCAAACACAATAATAAATCCAAAAATGTAATGTTGATCCTAAACAAGTCTCATTCACATTCGAATGCAATTTTTATTTTATTTTTTAAACAAGCATGGTTATCTCAAGGCATTCAACATAATCAAATATCTAAAATTAAGTTTTACATTATCCTCAATAAAAAAAAGAAAGAGAAGAAAAGTATAACGATTAGAAAACTGTTACTCCCCTTTTGTTTTCAAGGATGAATGTCTGATTGACTTGGACATGAGCTGACTTCTTGCTTGATTTTTTTTTTTAACCTGCATATCACAACTAAAAGAAAAACATTGATTTTTTTTTTTTTTTGTGAAAATAAAGAACCTCACACCCCCCAACTGAAAATTATGCATTGTCCCTAAATGCATGAACAAGAAAATATAAGAGATGGAAGAAAGAAAATAAAAATAAAAATAAAAATGAAAATGAAAAATAAAATAAAAATAAAAACTCATTACTTCTGATACTACAATGGTATTGGATCTTCAAGATCCAATGTCTCAACTTCAGCCACAACGTTTTCAAGATAAGGTTTCAATCGATGACCATTTACTTTGAAAACATTTCCATTCTTTGGATTTTCTACCTCAAATGCACCATGCTCAGAGATGGATTTAATCACAAATGGACCAATCCATTTTGTCCTCAACTTCCCAGGAAAGAGATGTAATCGTGAATTATACAAGAGAACCTTTTTGACCAACATGAAAGGATTTTTCTAAAAATATGTTTATCATGCAAAGCTTTCATCTTATGTTTTGAAATTTTTACATTTTCAAATGCATCATTTCTCAGCTCCTCTAATTCATCCAATTGAAGCTTTCTATTTTTTCAACCTCGTTTTCATTGTCATTGAATTGCCGGATGGCCCAATATGCACGATGCTCAATCTCAACAGGGAGATGACAAGGTTTTCCATAAACTAGCCTATAAGGAGACATTCCTAAAGAGGTCTTGTAAGCAGTGCGATATGCCCACAAAGCATCAACTAGTCGTAGGGACCAATCCTCACGGTTTGGATTGACTGTTTTTCTCTAAAATGTTTCTTGATCTCCCTATTTGCCAACTCAGCTTGGCCACTAGTCTGTGGGTGATATGGGGTACTGACCTTGTGAATTACACCATATTTTCTCATCAACATCCCAACGGGCTTGTTACAAAAATGCTTTCCCCCATCACTAATCATAGCCCGGGGCATGCCAAAACGAGAGAAAATATTTTCTTTCAAGAATTTGACAACAACTCGATGGTCATTGGTGCGAGATGCAATGGCCTCCACCCATTTAGACACATAATCAACAGCTACAAGGATGAAGTGGTAGCCAAATGAACTTGGAAAAGGTCCCATGAAATCAATCCCCCAACAATCAAATATTTCCAAAACAAGAATGGGGTTAAGGGGCATCATGTTACGCCTAGTGAGGTTACCTAGTCGTTGGCATCGGTCACATGCAACACAGAAGGCATGGACATCTTTGAACATAGTGGGCCAATAAAAACCACACTGCAAGATCTTGGCTGTGGTTTTCTTGGAAGAGAAATGCCCACCACAGGCTAATGCATGACAAAAATTAATGACACTTGGAATTTCATGATCAGGGATGCACCGCCTAACAATTTGGTCAGGGCAATATTTAAATAGGTAGGGGTCATCCCAAAAAAAAGTACGCACGTTGCGCAAGAATTTTTGTTTATCAAGTTTAGACCAATGAGAAGGAATCTGACTTGTGGCTAGGTAATTTGCTATGTCAGCATACCATGGAGAGCCAATGTAGGAAACAGTACCTGCACAAAATAAATTTTCATCAACAAAGAATTCATTTATTGGAGATTCATCAGTTATGGTCTCATAGCTTGAAAGACGGGACAAATGGTCAGCCACTACATTCTCTACTCCCTTTTTATCTCGAATTTCAAGGTTAAACTCTTGGAGTAGGAGGATCCATCGAATCAAACGTGGCTTGGCATCCTGTTTTGTGAGCAAGTATTTCAATGCTGCATGATCAGTGAAAACAATAACAAGAGATCCAACCAAATAAGACCTAAACTTGTCTAATGCAAAGACCACAACTAAGAGTTCTTTTTCGGTTGTAGTGTAATTCAATTGAGCATCATTCAAAGTCTTGCTAGCATAATAAACGACATGAGGCTTCTTATCTTTTCTTTGCCCTAAAACAGCCCCTACCGCAAAATCACTAGCATCACACATCAGTTCAAATGGTAAAGACCAATCAGGAGCTTGCATGATTGGTGCAGTGGTCAACAACCCTTTAAGATTTTTCAAAAGCTTCTTGACATTTTGATGTCCAATCAAATTGGACATCTTGTGACAACAAGTTACACAATGGTTTGGCAATGGTACTAAAAGAATGAATGAATCTTCGGTAAAAAACCAGCGTGTCCTAAAAAAGGATCTCACATCTTTCACAGTCCTAGGGGCAGGTAATTTTTGAATGACTTCAACTTTTGACTTATCCACCTCTATCCCTTTTGAAGAGACAATGTGACCTAAGACAATGCCATGTGTCACCATAAAATGACACTTCTCCCAATTAAGTACAAGATTGCTCTCTTCACATCTTTCAAGAACTTTTTCTAAATGCATTAGACACAACTCATAAGAATCCCCATAAACTGAAAAATCATCCATGAAAACTTCCAAAAAAATTTCCACCATGTCACTAAAGATACTCATCATACACCTTTGAAAAGTGGCTGGTGCATTACACAAGCCAAAAGGCATTCTTCTATAAGCATAGGTACCAAAAGGACAAGTGAAAGTGGTTTTTTCTTGGTCTTCTAAAGAAATCTCAATTTGGTTGTAACCTAAGTATCCATCAAGAAAACAATAGAAAGCTCTTCCGGCTACTCTTTCAAGCACTTGGTCTAAAAATGGAAGCGGAAAATGGTCCTTCCTAATCACCATGTTCAACTTACGATAATCAATGCACATACGCCATCCAGTTTGGATTCTAGTTGGTACTAGCTCATTATTTTCATTCTTCACTACCGTGACTCCAGATTTTTTAGGAACAACTTGGGTTGGACTAACCCATTTTGAGTTTGCAATGGGGTAAATGATACCCGCATCAAGCAGTTTAAGCACTTCACCTCTCACTACTTCCTTCATGTTTGGGTTCAGTCGTCTTTGCATTTGCCTCACAGATTTAGCCTCTTCTTCAAGATAAATTCTATGTGTACATAAAAGAGGGCTAATTCCTTTCAAGTCAGTGATTGTCCACCCAATTGCTTTCTTGTGTTTTCTCACCACTCTCAAAAGTTCTTGTTCTTGCTCTATGCTAAGTTTTGATGAAATCACAATAGGATATGATTCATCTTCCCCTAGAAATGCATACTTAAGATCACTCGGTAAAGGCTTCCTTTCTGGTTTATAAGGTCGGACAAGAGATGCCTCCACTTTCACTTGGGGTGAAATCAAAGGCTCAAACGATGGGGTCCATTGACCTATTGACATAATAGGCATTGGATCCAGATAAGTCTCGAGTTCTTTTACTTCCTCATCAACACATTCCAAAGAATAAAGTCTTTCATCATGAATTAAAGTTCTTTCCAATGGATCCTTTACCCATTCTCTCTCAAAGTGTTCTTGACAAATTGTTTGGATCAAATCTACCTCTCTAATGTCCTCATGTTCACCAATTTGTTTGGAGACATTGAATATGTTCATCTCCACAATCATATTCCCAAAAGACAATTTCATCACCCCATTCCTACAGTTAATTAAAGCATTGGATGTAGCTAGGAAAGGTCTACCTAAGATGACTGGGATGGGAGCATTAGAACCTTGAATAGGTGCGGTGTCTAACACTACAAAATCAACAGGAAAGTAGAATTTATCTACTTGGACCAACACATCCTCAACAATACCCCTAGGAATCTTGATTGACCTATCAGCTAATTGAAGGGTGATTCGAGTAGGCTTGATTTCTCCTAAACCTAACTGTTCGTAAACAGTGTAGGGTATCAAATTCACACTTGCTCCTAAATCCAACAAAGCTTGGTCTATCTTATGACTTCCAATAATGCATGAAATGGTAGGACAACCAGGATCTTTGTATTTGGGAGGGGTCTTAAACTGGATGATGGCACTATCATGCTCAGTTAGAAAGGCTCTTTCTTTCACATTCAATCTCCTTTTGACTGTGCATAAGTCCTTAAGGAACTTTGCATAAGATGGGACTTGTTTAATTGCATCAAGGAGTGGAATGTTGACTTTCACTTGTTTGAACAATTCATAGATTTCCGAGTTCATAAGATCATGTTTAGGTTTCCCTAACCTCTGTGGAAATGGTGCTCTAGGAACAAATTCTAAATCACTCACTTTGACTCCAATTTTTCTTGAATCATCTCCTTTCTCACTCATCTCTTTCTCATTTATCTCGCCTTCTTTGTCACTCAAACTCTCATTTGTCACTTGTGTTTTGATTCCCTCTTCACTCTCCCTAGATTTCTCCTCCACAATACCTTTAGGAATCCCAAAACCTATAGCTTTGTCAACAATCTTTCCACTTCTAAGGGTAGTGATGGCTTGGACTTGTTCATGGTTTGAAGGTTCACCAAGTGAAGATTCACTCATGTGTACCTGACCTCTAGGATTTGGCATTGGTTGAGCTGGGATCTTTCCCTTCTCTTGAATGCTTAGTGATTGAGTCAACTTGGTTAGTTGACTTCGAATATCATCTAAGGTCCTATTGGTCTGGTCTTGAAATTTGTAAGCTTGGTTGTTGATTCCTCCTTGTGTTCGCATGAATTGTTGAAGAGTATCCTCTAGGGATCTCTTATGAGGTGGTTGGTACGTGTTATGTGTGGGAGTATGAAATGGTTGGGGTGGAGGTTGAAATGTTTGAGGTACTGAAGAGCCCTCATTTCTCCATCCAAAATTTGGATGGTTCCTCCATCCAGGATTATAGGTCTCAGAGTAGGGATTGCCTACTTGGTTTGAAAATGGCTTTCTAACATTACTTGAATCAGAAGTTTGGCCATATAGCACTTCCTTGAAGGCTGGAATGGTAGGACACTCAGTTGTCCTATGCCCTTTGCTCTCACAAACAACACAACTTTCCTCTTGTTGTTCACTCATGACATGCACTTTTTTAATCTCAAGAGACTCTACTTTCCTAGCCAATGAGGCTAATCTAGCATTAAGATCATCAGTCTCTTTTAATTGGAACTTCCCACTTGAATGAGAAATGGTGTTTCTAGACTCAACATGAAGTGGGAGAGAAGTCTCCCATTGCTTTGTGTTTTCAGCCAATTGATCAAAAAAATCGAAGGCTTCACTTGTTCTTTGTCATAAAACTCACCATTACACATGGTTGACACTAGCTTTTTAAAATCTGCGGTAAGAGAGTCGTAGAAGAAACTCACTAACCTCCACATCTCAAAACCATGGTGGGGGCATGCATTTAACAAGTCTTTGAACCTTTCCAAGCTTGGTGAAATGACTCATTTGGACTACAAGAAAAATTCATCATTTGACGTTGTAAGGCTGCCGTCCTATGAGTGGGGAAGTATTTTTTTCAAAAAATCAGCTTGCATTTCTCTCCATGTACCTATAGACCTAGGACGTAAGGAGTTTAGCCAAAGCTTGGCTTTATCCTTTAGAGAGAATGGGAACAATTTAAGCCGAATAGTTTCCTCAGTGCATGTTCTATCAATAAAAGTATTACATACCTCTTCAAAGTCCTTAATGTGTATGTATGGATTTTCAGAATCCATAACCGTGAAATGTGGGAAGAAGTTGAATCATGCCCGGTTTCAAATTGAAAGCTTGTTGGTTAAGAGGCAAGATAATACACGAAGGTGTACTTTGTCTAGCCGGTGTGAAGATACTCTCTAAGAGTTTCGAAAATTAGGTTGATCATTAAATTGTGGAGGTCATTACCTTGAACACTCCCTTCACCCTCTAGATCTTCAACATTAGCCATGATAAAATAATAATAATAATAATAATATAACAATTATATGAATACGAAAGGAAAGGAGAGAAAAAAAAAAAACAAAAACAAAAAAAAAACAAATAAAAGATTGCAAATAAAAGTAAATGAAACGTACAAGATAAAGTAATGGCTTAAAAATAAAAATACAACAAATTAAGAAATTCACTCTCCAACTAATAAACAATATTAACAACAATAAACATTAAAAGATAAGTATAACAAGCATGAATAAAGAGGCGGTAATACCGGCCAAGCACTTCAAACAATAAATATAAAAGAAATAATAACAATAAATAACAACAAAATAAAATAAACAATAACAACAAAAATAAAATAAACAAGAGGCGGTAATACCGGCCAAGCACTTTAGACAAATAAATATAAAAGAAATAACAACAAAAAATAAAATAAACAAGAGGCGGTAAAAACCAGCCTTATAATATAAATAATAAATATTAGAAACTAACTAGAATAAACAATAAAAGAAAAAATGGTTGAACCAACCAAAATCCAACAATTAATAGTCCAATATCCAAAAAGTTGAGGTCAAATTTTTTTTTTTTTAGGCGGTAAAACCAGCCATTTGATTTTTTATTTATATGAATTTTTTTTTATTTTTCAATAATCAAATATAAATTTGTTACCTTTGCTTGCTAGCTCCCCGGCAACGGCGCCAAAATTGCTTGACCGCTTTTTGTGATTGACTTGTTTTAACTCGCAAGTGCACGAGTGTGCGATGTAGCAATTAACTCGGTAAGATCGAGGTCATATCCACAGAGAGCTAGATCTGGAAATTAAGCTAGGTAACAACAAAAAAAACTCAAGAGAAATTAAATTAACAATAACTTGGTTGAAAATAATTGACGGATTTGTTTCAAAGATGAAAAAGTGTAAATAGATTTTAAAAGACAAGAAAAAGTAAGTCTTGGTCCAAATCAATTTTAATGGTGATGTATTGGTGATTTCTTCAACATATATAAGATAACTCAACCTAATATCAACGATGGTGATATTAGATCAGAAGATATTACAATGAAGTTTAAAAAGATGAAGATTAATTATTGCTTAAGAATGAACAAGTACTTTCAAATTAAGTAAGACATTGAATCAAGCAATCTCTATACCAAAACTAAGGTTTGTGCATAAAAATTCAAGATTATAACATTACCTAAATGATTTCTAAAATTTCTTTGCAATAATAAAACATTCATGAAGAAGATGAGAAGATAATCATTAACATTCATTCATATCTTAAAGAACTCACCTCAATCACCATCATCCTTGATTTGGATCCAAGAAAGAGATTAGCCAACCATGATTATATATAAGAACACTTTAATAAACATGAAATAACTTGAATCAAACTGAAATAATAAGTTTTACAAACTAAAGAACCGAAATCTACAAAGAAGAACACAACAGAATTTCAGTAAAAATTCGGACACAAATCTAACTCTAACTTTGGACAGAAATTCGACCCTCTTAGAAGCCTCTCCTGGAGATGGCTATTAGAGACATATTTATAGGCAATTATATGAGCTTTCCAGATCATTAAAGAACAGCGCATTTGGACATCTGAGTCAAACGTTATGGACAAAACACCGAAAGATGTTCTGGAAAATTAAATCAGGCCAGCTTGGAGAACACTTTGGTGCACGTTTTTCTTCCTCCTTTATGAGCTGTTTCTTTCTTCTTGTTGACCCAAAATAATGTCACAATGTCCCTCCAGCTTTCCATCCATGTGCTTGCCCTCTTGAATCAATTAATTGCCCAAAATAAATCAAAATATTATTTGTTGTGTGGACATGTAAGATCATGGATTGTGCTTGGGCTGATTTGGAGGCTGATTTGGGGGCTGATTTGGGGCTGGATTTTAAACATCAAATAAGTATACAATTGTACTATTATTTGTGCTAAGATTGACATTGAAACCTTGAGTGTTTGATGGTTGAAGTTTGCACACAACATAAGGTAAGTTTGGGCTTGAAATGGATCATATGATATTCTTTTCTAGAATTGGAAAAATAATTGATTTTTTGGGCAAATTTAGAGCACTTATTTGAACCAAGATTTGCTTCAATCTTCAACTAAATTTCTCTTCAATTCTTTGTTCCGAATTCCGACGTTGAATTTTCTGAAATAATTCATTTAAGCTCCAAAAACCTATCGAAACATTAAAAGAAACTTCATTACTAAAAAGCACATCACTTATTATAAAAAATTCAAAAAAAAACAATAAATACATATGTAAAATAAAAGACTTAATGATACTTTTGATGCACAATCAGTCACCCATACAATGAGACCATTATTTTTCTTGGGTAGGTCACCCATACAATGAGACTATTATTTTTCTTGGGTAGGTCACCCATACAATGAGACCATTATTTTTCTTGGGTAGGTCACCCATACAACGAGACCATTCTTCATCTTTTTTTTTTTAACCTGGGTAGGTCACCCATAATAATGAGGCCATTCTTCCCCCTGGGTAGGTCACCCATAATAATGAGACCACTCTTTCTCTTTTCCATTCGGGCAGGTCACCCATCATAATGAGACCACACACGCGTTTTTCCTTGGTTATGGTTAAAGGGGATCGACGAAGGGATCTCAGTTTAACCTAATTGGAAAGGATTTTGGTTCTGGTTGAAGGGGATCGACGAAGGGATCTCAGTTCAGCCCAACCATACACAATTCCTTGGTTATGGTTAAAGGGGATCGACGAAGGGATCTCAGTTTAACCTAATTGGAAAGGATTTTGGTTCTGGTTAGAGGGGATTGCCAAAATGAATCTCAGTCTAACCCAACCCTACACATTCCTTGGTTATGGTTAAAGGGGATCGACGAAGGGATCTCAATTTAACCTAATTGGAAAGGATTTTGGTTGTGGTTGAAGGGGGTCTGCGAAAGGATTTCAGTTCAGTCTAACCACACAAACCTTGGTTATGGTTAAAGGGGATCGGCGAAGGGATCTCAGTTTAACCTAATTGGAAAGGATTTGGTTCTGGTTGAAGGGGATCGGCGAAAGAATCTCAGTTTAGTCTAACCACACAGACCTTGGTTATGGTTAAAGGAGATCAACGAAGGGATCTCAGTTTAACGTAATTGGAAAGGATTTTGGTTGTGGTTTAAAGAGATCTCCAGAGGGGAGCACAAGATGACTACATTTTGATCATAGTTTTTGGGGCCGAGGAGGATTACTGTAAAAGACAAGTTCTAGATCAATCAAGCTTCAACCAGATTAATTTCAGGAGTTCTGTTTTGAGTTTATCTTTATAAAACTTACTGCGCAAAACCCTTGCTCCGTAAGCATTATAAAGAGGGGGCATCTGTTGTAACCCATTTTTGGGTCCCCAAATCAATGAAATAAAATAAATAGCGAAAGGAGGTTAGAAAAATAACAGGAGGCAGAAGCGCTCAACAAATGGTCAGAAAAATCGGTCAAGGAGGTTAAAAAAATACAAAGATGGATTTTTGATAATATATTCTTGAATGATGAGAGCCATGTTGGATAAGAAAAATTGATTTTTGAGGAGAAAAGTCCAAATTTGGAGGTTTATGGACTTAATTGGATTTTTAATGGAATTTATAGAGGATTTGAGTGAAAGAAAAATTGATTTTTAAGTCAATTTGGGCTTTAATTAGAAGAAATTTAAGTTCTGGGGCCAAAATGTATTTCTTAGGAATTTATTAGGCCAAATCAGGGGCTTAATTGAATAAATATTGAAGTTTAATGGCCAATTAGGAGTTTAATTGTGAAAAACCGAAACCAGGGACCAATTTGGAAAAACCGGGTAAATAGAGGGGGCTGTTTTGCTTTGGATCAGGGGCCTAATTGAAGAAATTGGAAGTTTATTGATCAATTGAGGGCTTAATTGCATAAATCAGAGGCCAAGGACCAAAGTGAAAAACGCGGCCAACAAGAGGGACGGGGAACGAATTGGTAGGGACGCAATTGAAATGATTAAAGATGATTAAGGACTGATTTGCAAAAGCATATTCTGGCGCCTTTTTTTAAATGAAACGACGCGTTTTATCAAAAACGACGTCGTTTCATACATTAAAAAAAAGAAAAAAGAAAAAAAGAAAAAAAAAAGGGACCGAACGGTGCCGTTTTGAACGGCACTGTTCCTCCTTCGTCTTCCTCCCTGCACTCGTTGTAGGGGAGAAGAAAAATGGTTTTCTTCTTCAAAAAAACTTCCCGCCCCTCTCTCCCCTACATCTCCACCGAAAAAAACCAAAGCCCCACACCGTTGGGACCACCGACCGCGGGCATTGGCCGACCACCGGCCGAAAGTAGAAACAACGTCTTGCTGTCGCGGGTGGTGGCTGACCAGCCACCCGCTCAACCCGCTCCAAGGCCCACTAACAATGGTCCCAGCACCTTGTCTTCCCCTATAAATACAGAAGAAACCGAAGAGAGAAGAGGAGGAAAAAAACCGAAAGGGAGGAGAGAGAGAGAACTAACGAGAGAGAGAGAGGGAAGAAAAGGAGCAAACTGAAAACAGAAAAAAAGAAAACAAAACAACCGAGAATAAAGAGAAATAAAAGGAATAAGGAGAACCACCAAAAAAACGAAATCTCTTTCTCTCCGCCGTTCGAACCGCCACAACACCGCCCGGAGCCGCCGAATGCGAGCCACGCCACCGCAACACCACCAGTGACCGCCTCCTCCACGCCAGGTACACGCCCTTCCCCTTGCATTGCCTTTAGCTTTATACCGGTTTCCTCCTACATGCAGAATTGTTCTGCATGCAGGAGACGGGGGGGAGAAAATAATTCTCCCCTCGCTGGACGTCATTAGCTGGGCCGGCCCGTTGCCGGCCCAGCCTCACGTGTCTGGGCCGGGTCTGGCCCAGACTGAATAGATAGTTTTTTATTGGGCCGAGGTCGGCCCAACCTCCTGTTTGTGTCGAGATAGGCCCAAGTTTTGTTGGGGCTGGGTTTTGGCCCATTCACTTGGGCCGGCCCAGCCCAGCCCATATTATATTACATATTTTAATATATTATTATTATTATATATATATATATAATAAACACACATATGTATTTTTCTTTAAAAAATATATTCTAAAAAATAAAAAAATAATAATTGTTGATTTTTTGCATTTTTGTCAAAATGGCTTAATAGGTATTTCTATACCGTAGAGATATAAATTCAATATTAAAATACCCCGTTTTCGTCAAAACATTAAAGATTTTTAAAAATAAAAAAAATGTTTTTGCTTTCAAAAAAAAAATTCCAAAAGTCCTTAACAATATCGCTGATTTTTCCTGCATTTGTATTTAAGGTGGATTAATATTGGGTTGTATTTTTTATACTGTAAGGATACAAACCCAGTATTAAAATACCCGATTTTCGTCAAAGCATAAAAAATAATATTTTCCAAAAAAAATTTGTTTTTTTGTTTTAAAATACGGCCTAGTCTCTCCAATATATATATATATATATATATATATAAATATTATAACATCATATTTTCACACAAAAAGAGAATTTTCAAAACAATATATGTATTATCATGCATTTTAACTTTAATAACTAGTTTATTCAAGCCATGAGAACTAGGCCAATATTTCAAAAATTCAAAAAAATCTTTTTTTGTTTTCTTTTAGTATTTGGGATTATGAATTTATACGTAAAACGTATTCCTAAATATTATTAATAAAATTTTGGTATGGACGTTAGAACGGTTAGGATTTTACCCGATAAGATAAAGACCTTCTTACCGAGGAGGATTTTTCTTGAACCATAGACAGATCAACAACTAGGAGAACACAATAACACAGTTTTTATCAGACAATAAAACAATACAACTTACCTTAGGTAGGGCGTATTTGAGGTGCTAATAAAAGACAATGGAAAAACACTAATATAACATATAATTTTCGCCGCGACGCCGCACTCGTGCGACAATATGATGAGATTAATATTCTATAAAAAGCTACCATTATAGCTAAGAAGCTTGAAATAGATCTATCAGCTTTCAGCTTTTTTAGCGTGGGATTCACATGAGCTCTCAAATAAAAACTCTACTTAACTGAAAGGATGTGGAAAGCCTCCACTACTATATTTGCCCCAAACAAGACCTTATGGTCTGCCTGTCTGAGAAACCAAAATGAAAGGACACAGCACATAAAAATCGTGGCATGCATGTTTGTGAAGCAATTGGCATGCACATTTTTATTGTAGATATTAACATTAAATGTTACATTTAAATTGAGTTGATTTATATCTATAAAAAAAGATATAGTTTTTCTTTTAAAAAAGAGTTAGTATTTAAATCGAGTTATTTATATGAATAAAAAAGATATAGTTTTTCTTTTAAGAAAAAAGGTTAATACAACATAGTTTTGAAGAATTTTTCTTTAAAATTAAACCAAATTTTAACCTAGTTCTAGGTTAACCCAAAAATATTGTTATCACGCCACAACTTACCAAGAAATTAATCATTGTGAATTGTAATAATGATTTTTTTAGTTTTTTTTATTGCACCTTATAAGCCCAAATTGATGATCAATTAAAACACATTTATTAATAAATTGCAAGATTAAAAAAATAGATGACTAAAATGAAAAACACAGATAAAAGATGGTTTTGCTAAAATTAGGGCTAAACGTATACTTTAATCCTTCAACTTTTCATAGTATAAGCTTTCAGTCCCTCACAATTTATAAAATTCAATTTTGATCCCAAACTTCATTTTCCTTATTTTTTTAGTCCTTGATTTGAGGGACGAGAGAGAAAGAGAGAGAGTGGCTGGATCTAATAGTAGAGAGAAAAAGTCTCGATTGAAACCGATTCCGAGCACAAAACAGGTGATTTTGGTTTCAATGGGTTTCTTTTGATGAGTAAAGTTTAGTCAATGTGTTGTTTTTTTCCCTTAAACTTGCCTGAAATTATGGATTTGAATCTGAACAAAATTTTAATTTCGGGTGGGTTTCAAAAATAATTTTTTGATTGTTAGAGGCTATGAATATGTGTTTGCCATGTGTTTTCATGGTTTTTTCAGGTCAAAATATGGTTAAAAATTGGTTTTTTCAGGTCAAAATATAGTTAAAAATTGGTTACTTTTCAAATAACTTTTCGTGCCGAAATGCATGCCAATGATTTTTTTTATTTTTTAAAAAACATTTTTGACATCAGCACATCAAAACGATCCAAAAAGTACAAACCGCATAAAAAAAACTTTTGAATTTTTTGGGAACGCGGTTTCAACCGCGTTCCCAAACGCTACCTTAGTCTAAAACAAACTAACCTAATTTTTTCAACGACTAAGAGGTCACCAAAAATCATGGTAGTTAAGGCGACATGTTGTTTTTGCTTGAGCGAGGCAAGTGATGTGTTGCCTCTATTTTTTTTTCAAATCATTAAGAGGCAGACGGCTAGGCATCCTCCTTTTAAGGAAAAAAAAAAGGCTTAGGTGCGTGGGCTGCTCAGGCGCACGCACCAATGCCTTTTTGTAGAGGTTTAAGAGCTCTAGGCTTTCTTAGCATGAGAGATTGAGCTTCTTCTCTTTTTTTTTTTAATCCATTACAATTGGATTTGTTTTTTTTTCCTTGCTTATTTTTTGTTCAATTTCATCACCTAATATTTTGTTGATTATTAATTGGGTAACATAATTTGTTTCAATTTATTTTTTTTTTCCAATCGCTTTGGTATTTTGCAGGTTCTTAATTTTATAGGTGTATATTTTAGATCAAATATTATAAAAAAGATTATTGAACCCTGTTAAATTTGTGATCTAAATCATTGAGTTTGGTTGGTTTACTTTGACTGGGTAGGAATTGAACTTGATAAATTATTTTTTGCATAAATAGCTTTTCATTTTGTTTTTAATTATATGCATGCATGAACTTTTTAAATTTCACTTGAGATTTTCTTTATGTACAAAAACATGCAGTAAAAAGTTTGCATATATATATATATATATATATATATATATATACTATATATATATTTGATCAATGGTGAAACACGGGTTAAATAGCTAATACTATTATTACTATTCCAACCTCACCTAAGAGTGAGACAACCAACCCCCCGACATGTACATGCAGAGTGTGTGTTTGTTTATGCGGTTAGCCCGTAATTTTGAAAGTTTTTTTTTAGTTTAAATTATATTTTTTTAGTTTTTTTATTTTTTTGATGTGTTTATATCAAAAAAATTAAAAAATATTTTTAATAAATTTCAAAAAAAAAAAAATATTTTAAAAAATAATCTAATCATATTTTACAAACAAGACTCGTAATAGGTTATACCATGTTGCAACTATGCCACTACATGTGCACCATCATTTCCATTTCTTGTGTGTCACAATATATTCATATTTACAGTACAACTATGAATGAGATGGTCCAAGGTGGAAGGGAAAATATTATATCAATTGATCTTATTTATAAAACTATAACATAGGGATCAGGACAACGAAGAAGAAAGAAAGAAAAGTTGTCTCTGTGAGTGACAATGATACGATGCTTTTTCATGTGGAATTTTTTGGTCTAAGACTTTTTGCGCATGCAAAATTGTGAGGGGATGCACCTTAAAGGGGTGTCATTTGCCCATGATTCTATTCATTGGGATTTATTACATTGATGCCATTTCTTTTAATATCAATTAACAAAAGCTGGAACTTGAGTAAAAAAAAAAAAAAAAAAATTATTTAAAATTATTTTAATATATTTTCAAATAAAAATCACTTTTATAAAACAATATTTACAATATTCTTAAACACCGAACAAGAATTAAATTTAAATATAATAATTTTTATATATATTTTTTATCTTTGTTTTTTCAACCAGATATGTTTCTATCCCTTTAATTTTTAACCCTTTTTTTGTTGCATATGTAGATTAGTATCTATATAAGTCTTCCAATCATGAGCTAAAATGCAATATTCCTAGATTGGTTAAAGCTAAATCTTGGACCAAGATTATTGTAATTATTAATTTCGAGTTTGAATCTTTCCTTTATGAATCAATGCCAAAAAAAGAAAAAGAAGAATAAAAGGAAGCTGGCAAAGTAATTGGAGCTTTGTCCCTTTATATTAGGGGGTGAGCATTTTTTCGGTTCGGTTCGGTTTTGAACTGAAAAAAAACAACCAAACCGGTTCTCTCTTTTTTTGAAAAAAAAACCCGAAACCGAACCGAAACCGAGTCAAACCGACAGGTTTCGGTCCGGTCCGGTTCGGTTTTTTATTTCAAAAAACCGAGACAACCTATACACAAAGTCACAAACGAATTAAAACCCAAAAATCAACACCATTGATTTCATTCCAAATCCAAAACTCTACTATAAATCAAAACCCAAAATTTCTTGCAAAATAAACATGGTTTTTCCTATATTTTTCAAATACCCAAATGCCAAAAATCAAAAACCCGATTTTTTAAAATCAAAATCCCAAATCTTCTTATACAAATAAATCTTATCTTCCCTGCAATTAAAGAGAAAATCCAGAAGCTAAAAAACAAAAACCATGTTTTTTATATATATAAAAAATCAAAACTCAAACCGGTTCTGTATCAAGGGAAGGGGAGAGGCAGGAGGGAGAGGGAGAGGGAGAGGCCGAGAGGGGGAGGGGGAGGGGAGAGGGGGCTGCTGGGAGGGGGATGGAGAGAAAGAGTGAGAGGGGGGAATAAATTTTCTATTTATATTGCTTTTTTTTTTTAACCGGTTTTGGTTCGGTCGGGTTTAACCGGTTCCTGGCATTACAAAACCGAAAACCGAACCGAACCGGGATTTTTCCTAACTATTCTAATCGGTTTAATCGGTTTTTTTTTCGGTTCGGTTTTTTCAGTTAATTTTTTCTCGGTTTTTTTCGGTTTTTCGGTTTTTTTGCACACCCCTACTTTACATGTGGCTTTAGCTGTCTGGATGCTATGTGTAATGTGACACTCTTTCAAGCTACAAGCTGACAATTTCCCACATAAAAAGTAAGTTCAAAAAAGTGTCAATGTTTTATTTATGTGGAGCATTGTTAATTATTTGTTGTTAATATTGTAGATGAGATTATTAATTATTTGTTAGCAATTCTTAGAAGATTTTAGGGTGTTTGAGAGTGTGATTGTAATTGTTTTTTAAAGTGTTTTTAACTCGAAAATACATCAAAATAATATATATATTTTTTATTTTAAAAAAAAATATTTTTGACATCATTGCATTAAAAATAATTTTGAAAATATAAAAAAATATTAATTTGAAACAAAAAATAAAAAAAATTTTCCCAAAAATATATTTAAAATACAAAAATAAACATGATATTATATATTGGATTCCATTATTTGGAGGAATAGAAGGGAAAAAAATATATATTAATTTATACTTGCTTGGTAATTGGTATTAAGTAGAGGAAAAAACCATGCCTGACTTGGGATATTGATCTAAGAAATATGGAATTAAAATTTTAATCCAAGTCGAATTATTAATTTATTTTGATGAAATGTAAAACAGAAGAAAACCTATTTAATTTTTAATAATTTAATAATCCAAAATCTTTTTGAGATAAGTCTTTAAGGGTGTGTTTGTTTCCCGAAAAGTAGTTTTCAAGAAACCTCTTTCCAAACTTTCATGTGTTTGTTTGCCATAAAAAAAGTTGATCAACGAAAAACACTTTCCTGTCAAAGGAAAATTTGGCTTGATTTTCAAAAAAGTGTTTTCCTTTTATTTTAGATGGTAAATACTTTCCAAAAGTTGTGAAAAATTTAAAAATATCATATTATTTTGTTGATTATGTCAAATTTGATCTTTCAAACTTTTGATTGCTATATATTATTTTTGAATCTTTTTTTTTAAATTCATCCCTTAAAATTTTATTTTATTTAATTTTTATATCAACTTTGGTTCTTATTTTTGGTGATTGATATTTACTTTTCTCTTATTATTTTTAAAATTGAAATTTTTTATCTATCAAATTTGATCATTATATTTTTTAAAAAATAATTTATGTAATTATAATTATTATTATTTTAATTTCATCATCTTTTAATTTTTTTTATCTGATAGATTTTGATCTTTATTATTTTGATTATTATTTATTTTATTTGAGATAATTTATGAAATTAGATTTTTTTAGTTCATTTTCATTTTACTTTTTAATTTGTATGATTTGTTTCTTATTAGTTTAATAATTTTTTTAAAGAAATATTAATAAGTTATTTTTCAAATTATTTTTCATAACATAACAAAATATTGGAAATTATTTTTCAATTTACTTTCCATTAAACTATCAAATATTAAAAAATAATTTATTTAAAATAAAAAAATTTTTTTGACTACTTTTCAGAAAGAAAAAAAAATTACTTCGGGGCTAAATAAAGTTAGATAATCATGAGAAAAATACGTAAATTCTTCTCACCTTGACTAAGAGATAGTACTTGTTCTTTAGACAACCGACAGTTTTTTTCCAGAACAAAATTAGTTTTTTTTACCAATGGTAAGACGTTAAAAGAACATTCATGGGAAAGCTTTTGAAAAGGAGAACATTGGTTCTGGAGTCAACAAAATGAATGGTGGAATTGTCAGGAATCGTAGTCAAGCTGATAAAATTACTGACAAGAGATATGTGCAGAAAAACGGATTGTCAAAAAGAAGTGATCAGGCTTTTCTTGAAAGGGGCTATGGTGAGGATTTTGAAGTGGAAAGGGCTGCCTTCAAAAGCTTTGAGCAATCCAATGATGTTATTGGCAAGACAAAAGTTCCGATGTGGAAAATAGAGGAGAAGATTCAGAAGCTACAATTTGTGTGCTTATTATTACCACTAGCTTTTCTTTGAACAAACAGTCCATCACAACCTCCTTTCATTTCACAGATTGAGAAAATATGCAAGGTTGCTAATAAGCCACTTGTAGCAACTTACACTGGCTTAATCCAAGCTTGTCTGGACTCTAGAAACATTCAAAATGCTGTGTACATCTTCAATCAAATGAGGAACTTTTGCCCCCCAAATCTTGTTACTTGCAACATAATGCTGAAAGCGTATCTAGAACATGGATTGTTTGAAGAAGCAAACAAGCTTTTCAACAAGATGCTAGACGATGGCAATCATATCAGCAGAAGATCTGATTACAAGTTTCGGGTAATACCAGATATCTATACTTTCAACACCATGCTTGATGCAAGCATTGCAGAGAACAGGTGGGATGATTTTGAGTACATTTATCAAAAGATGTTGCGCCATGGGTTCCACTTCAATGCAAACCGTCATCTTCGAATGGTACTGGATGCACTACAAGATTTCACAGTTTTACCGACGGAAATATTCCGTCGGTGTGTGACAGAACGTTCGTCGGTAAAGTATTTACCGACTATATTACCAACGGAATACGCCCGTCGGAATACCTTTTGTCGGTGATTCCACATTCTGTCGCTATATCGGTCGGTAATACAAAAAAAACATTTACCGACGGTTTTATCGACGGACCGTGCGCGCCAAAAAAAAAAAGTTTCCCGCTTGGAATATACCGACGGAAAATATTTCGTCGGTGTTATGTAAATACCGACGGACTATCTCCGTCGGCAAAAGTGTCGGTGATATTTCGTACCGACCGAATAAATCCGTCTGTAAATTCGTCGGTATTTTTATACCGACGGATTATTTCCGTCGGTGAATATGTCGGTGATGGGATGGAATACCGCAGACACTGTCCAATGCCGACGGATTGTTTCCGTCGGTAAATCCCTGTGTAGTTTGTTTTTTAATTATTTAGAAAAAAATAATATAAATTAATAGTAATACAAACCAATTATGCAAATAAAATTTATATTAAGCAACAAAAACTCAAAGTTAAATAATATTCATTACAAAATGAATGTGTTTTAAAAAAAAACAATTAATATAAAGGTGGAGGAGGAGGAGGAGGAGGAGGGTGGGGGTTAGGCGGCCAAAAAGGATTAGGCGCACATGTTCATGACCATTTGACGAAGCTCTTCATAGGCCGCTCTTTGTTGTTCAGACTCTGCTCTGCGTTGTTCGTCCGCCAATCTATGTTGTTCGTTCGCCAATCTTTGCTCTTCTTTGAGTTGTGTGTACTCCTCTGATAGGTGGTCGCACCTTTGCTGCAAGGCCACAAACTCCTTAGATTGGGAGCTCGATACAGATTGGGAGCTCCCACCGGTTGAAGCAGTACCGGTCGACCGCAACTTGGCGGCGGTAGTGTTGGAGAGCCCGTAAACCCGATTTTTATCGGGTCCACCTGACGATCCAGCCTCCATCCACAAATCCGGATCGAATTCCGGATGGGTCGAAGAATCGTCCCCGTATCTCTCCCTCAACCGATTATTATAGGTCTCCTGAAAAAAAAAATCATATTCAATTCAATAAACATGATAATAACTTATAAAATAAAATGGTTGAACAAACACACCACAAACTGTTGAGCACGGTTGTCAACGAACTGTTGCGTCCCCTTTTGGCGGTCATGACTCCGCACGTGCGTCTCCACAAACAGCTCCATAGGGCTCGGCTCACGTCCAAGAGACGTAGCCTATATATAATGAAAAAAATGTATTAACAACAAATTAATTGAACGATATATTTCATTTAAATTAATCTTACCATCCGTTTCGCATGTGCAGCAAACGGAACGGAGCCGCCGGTGTGCGTTGTAACCGAGCCATGAATTTGCCGATTCCGGTTGCCGGCACCGGATTATGAGCGTCGAGTGAACCGCTCAGACGTCACGTGCTGAAGATAGTGCGGCCATATATCTTCCGGGATGTATATTGGTTTGAAATCCCTCCAAACCGCAACATCGTTCCAACCTTGTAACCCCTTATCCCTCGCTGTTTTTTTTTGCTTTTTTCTGGGCATCATACCAAAAAACACGCAACCTAATTCACGCATGAAAAAATTACATTTCGAAACATAAATAATTATGTAAAAAAAAGTCGTATTGTTTTCGATGTTACATAATTTCCGCGTGATTTTCCCACACCCTCCTCACAATAGTGTCATGTTCATCGTCCCAGCAGAATCGATGCTGTATATAAAAAAAAAAAATTTAAATGTTAATAATTTATTTACAATTATAACTTGAATTTATTAGAAATAAGCTGAAAATTATATATTAACACGAACCTCAAATCTACAAAACCATGCATTGATTTGAGGCATCCATTCAGGATGTCTGGATATCTGACTCCATTGAAACAATGGAATCTCCATCAACGCTTTAAACGCCGATGATATTAATCGGGCGGCCTCAATGTTTGTGAACCTGAAAGAAATGAAATTAATTTGTGATTACTTCATAAATTAGTTTTAAATTTGTTTTTTTTATATATAAAAAAAAACTAAAACCTTAACAAAACTTACATTGAAAGATCGTCCTTCCACTGTGCCTGAACTGGCGGGTAAATTGATTCCGCTTCGAAGGCATGCCGCGTCTGCGATGTGAAACATCGCTGGAAGAGGCAGCATCAGTTGACGACGCAGGTGGTGTAGGTGCCTCTTCTTGAGAGGCACCTAAGGAAACATCATCATCGCTGCTAGACGAACTTGATTCGACTGGACGACCAGCTCTAGTTTTCATTTTGCGCATCTAAACAATTTTATATTAATAATTGTATAATAAAATTCAAAAGTTAAAAAAAAATCGGCAGCACCTCCCCTATACTGGATACTACCCAAATCCACAAACCTGCAAATATTAACAATAGCCACAACCAATCGAACCAATCTATACTAATTATTCCAACATATTCAACTATTAATCCTAAGATAAATTCAACGTTAACAATTACAATTCACAAATTAATCAATAATTATATTCAAAACAATAAAAAATATGACAAAAAATAAATTCAATAAATTCAACAAATTATAATTCAACAAATTAATCATTTTAATTCAACATTAACAATTATAATTCAACAAATTAATCAATAATTATATTCAAAACAATAAAAAATATGACAAAAAATAAATTCAATAAATTCAACAAATTAATCATTACAATTCAACATTAACAATTATAATTCAACAAATTAATCATTATAATTATGACAACAAAACAATAAAAAATATTCAAAAAATTCAAAAAACAAAACCTACATCAATAAAAGGAACGAAATATACATACCTTAATAATGTGACAAATTCAAAACTTTATCTACATTACCAAAAAAAACACCAAAACAACAAAATAACAAAAATAAAAATAAATTAAAATAAATTAAAAGTAAATAAATTAAATTGGAAATCGATAATTATTCCAACAAACACAATTATTAATTCTAAGGTAAATTCGACATTAACAATATTAATTCAATAAATTTAATCAATAATTATATAGGCAATATAACAATAAATTATATTCAATAAATTAAAAAAAATATATAGACTAACAATTAAATTAACAAATATTCAACAAATTCAAAAATTCAAAAAAATTCAAATATTCAACTTTAACTAATTCTAAGTTAAATTAACTAATAACAATTCTAACAACACAACAACAAAAAATATTCAAAAAATTCAAAAAAAATATAGACTAAAAATTAAATTAACAAATATTCAACAAATTCAAAAATTCAAAAAAATTCAAATATTCAACTTTAACTAATTCTAAGTTAAATTAACTAATAACAATTCTAACAACACAACAACAAAAAATATTCAAAAAATTCAAAAAAAAAACCTACATCAAGAAAAGGAACGAAATATACATACCTTAATAATGTGTCAAATTCAAAACTTTATCTACATTGCAACAAAAAACACCAAAAACAACAAAAATAAAAACAACTAAAAATAAAATAAAATAAAATAAAATAAATTAGAAAAAAAACACATACCTTTTAATATGATGAAGATTTTACAACACCAAAGCTTGCTAGAGATTAAAGGTGAAAGTGTTTAAGGATTGAGGGGAAAAAAATGAAAAATCTGAGGTGAAAAACGGAGGAGAAGCGAAGCGGCGGGGAGAAGAAGAAAAAATGAGGCGAAGCGGCGAGGGCTGGAACTTATAGGGCAATTTTACCGACGGAATCACCGACGGAATTAATATCCGTCGGTAAAAGGTAAAAAATCCGTCGGTAACAGGTCAAAAATCCGTCGGTATTTTTTGAATTTCGCCCCGAATTTTTAAAAGCCCTCGATATTTTTCGCAGTCCGTCGGTGATTCCGTCGGTAATCTGACAAGTTCAGAGGCGCATTAATTCACACACTTTGGAAATCGCGCGGTCCGTCGGTATTTCTGTCGGTAATATGTGTGACCGACAAATTACCGACGGACCTATGCCGTCGGTAATGTCGTCGGTGATTGTGGCATTTTGTTGTAAATATTTTCGAACTCTTTGTGAGATACCGACGGATGGTTGTCCGTCGGTATTGACGTCGGTGATTGTGCCATTTTGTTGTAAATATTTTCGAACTCTCTGTGAGATACCGACGGATGGTTGTCCGTCGGTATTGACGTCGGTGATTGTGGAATTTTTTTGTAAATATTTTTGAACTCTCTGTGAGATACCGGCGGATGGTTGTCCGTCGGTATGGACGTCGGTGATTGTGGCATTTTGCAGGAAAGGTTGTCTTTGTATTGCATGTTTACCTTCCTGCAATAACTTAACTGATAAACTGTCTATCACATAAAACAATAACCACATTGCTTAAACAATAAATATTTTGTTTTACAAAATACATCATCAATAATCTAAATTACATGAGACAAATGTTTTTACATAGGGCTTCATTTTCATAATTAGTCGGAATTTTCTTCTTCTTCCTCGTCAATTGAATTGTCATCATCTTCATCGCAATCTTCAATATGGATATCATCTTCTTCATCGACATTTGCTTGTCCGCTAGAGCTGAGAACAACATTCAACTCCTCTCCGTCAATATCAACAAGACTATCATCGAGAACTCGAAAATTTGAATTTTCTTCCAATTCAATCGAAGGAGCAACTCGATATGGTTCAACCAACTCACGAATTTGAAAGACTTCATCTCGCACACTTGTGTCTTCGTTCTCATCCTAAACAACCTCGACACGACCCCGTGGTTTCGTTTTTAAAACGGACAACCAATCAACTCTTGAACGATCCTTTCTAAATGAAGGGGTGTATGTGTAATAAACTTGTTGACATTGCTTTGCGAAAACAAAGACATCGTTTATGTTGCGAAGTCTACCTTTTGAGTTGATTTCGACCAGACCATGGTGCGGATCAACTCTGATTCCTCTGTCCGTCGTGTCATACCAATAGCATTTGAATAAAAACACTTTATTCTGCTCGCTATGATATTGCAGTTCGACGACCTCTTCTAATCTACCATAGTAGTCAATTTCTAATTGGCTACTTGTGGATCCCTTAACACAAACACCGCAATTGTATGTCTTTCTTCCTTGCCCGTATTCTTCAGTATGGAAAACATATCCATTGACAAAATACCCGTTGTAGCACTTAACTTTTCTTTCAGGGACGAGGCTTAGTGAAGACAATGACTTGGGCGCACTCCTTCCCATTTGATAAACCTTGTAAATATATGTAATTAAATGTACATCAATACACGGTAAATGAACGAGAATCTTGTAATGACATGCATACGTTAGAATGAGTTTGTGATAGTGCTTACATGTGTTCTGAACCATGTGGCAAATTGTTCATCTTGTAATTGAAAGATCTGGGATTCAGTCAGCTGCGAGTTATTGGAGAGAAAATATTGTCGATGTTGCCTGCAAGTGATAATGAGTGTATGATATTACAATATATAATTAACAATATATTACTGACAAAGTTTAATTAGTATTACACATATATAGACTTACTGAATAAATGGTCTCAGCTCATCACAGTTAAATAGAACATAGTTGTGTGCTTGTTTGAATTCTATTTCCGACAAATATCTTCCTCTTACGGCATTTTTAGGTGTGGGTCGTCCAGTATTGGAGAATATTGACAAGTTCCCACTGGAAGGCACTTCACCGCCATCGTCATGCCGTGGAACGCGATTGATTCTTGTTCTCAGATGAGGTTCGAAATAGTACGAGATAAATGTTGATATCTCTTCAACAATATAGGCCTCAGATATCGAAGCCTCAACATGCGCCTTGTTCTTAACCTTTTTTTTTAGATTAAACAAGTACCTGCATTGAAGTACAATTCAAGTATTTTCAAATAAGAAAACATAGAAAATACTTTAAGATATGAATTCCATTGCAACTGTAATATCTCACCGTTCGAATGGGTACATCCATCTATACTGGACCGGTCCTCCAGCTTTTGCCTCGAACGGTAGATGTATAGGGAGATGCTCCATTGAGTCAAAAAATAAAGGAGGGAATATCATCTCAAGTTTGCATAGTGTCTCGATGATATTCGTTTGAAGCATCTCAATGTGCTCAACATTCATCTTGCTGGAGCATATATCTCTGAAGAAATGACTTATCTCCGTTAGTGCATCCCATATTCCCTTTGGCAACAAATCACAAAAAGCTAATGGGATGAGTGTTTGCATAAACACGTGGCAGTCATGGCTCTTCATTCCATACAATCTGCAGTCCTCTATGTTAACAAGCCTTGATATGTTCGATGCATGTCCATCCGGGAAACACAGACTCTTAAGCCATTTGTAGACTAGCAGTTGTGCGTTTTTCTCTAACACGAAGCTTGCCCTTGGTTTTGCAACCCGTGACTCGTCATAAACCAACTCCATATTTTTACGGTTACAGTATAAAGCTATATCCAATCTAGCCTTCATGTTGTCCTTTGTCTTCCCCTTCACATCCATGACGGTGTTGAAAATATTCTCAAACACGTTCTTTTCGATGTGCATGACGTCAAGGTTATGGCGGAGAAGATTAGTCTTCCAATACGGAAGCTCCCAAAAGATACTTCGCTTTACCCAATTATGGGTAACCAAAACCAGGAAACTTTTGCTTACCTGATTGAAGGCCAAACACAATGTCACCGTACTCTGATACAACATGATGCAATTCTTCACCAGAAAGACGCGGGGATGCATCTTTTTCAACTCTACCAACAAAGAAATCTTTTCTGTTCTTTCTGAACCTGTGATTAAGTGGCAAGAAGCGACTGTGACAGTAAAAAAAAGAAGCTTTACCTCCGTTTGCTAGCGTGAATGCCTTGTTGTTTTCCATGCAGTATGGACATGCGAGTTTCCCATGCGTGCTCCAACCAGAAAGCATTCCATAAGCTGGAAAATCACTGATAGTCCACATCAAAGCCGCCCTTATAAGGAAATTGTGTTTCCTCGATATATCATAAGTCAGAGATCCGGAGGACCACAACTGCGCCAGCTCATCTATCAACGGTCGAAGACAAACATCTATATTCCGCCCCGGGCTGCTTGGACCGGGTATGATAGTAGATAGAAACATGAAATCCGACCTCATACACATTCCTGGTGGCAAGTTATAAACTGTGAGAATGACCGGCCAACAAGAATAGGGAGCAGCAAATGACCCAAATGGGTTGAACCCGTCTGTACACAACCCAAGTCGAACATTCCTTGATTCAGCAGAAAAGTCAGGATGAACACTGTTAAAGCGTTTCCACGCTTCGCCGTTAGAAGGATGCACCATCAACAGCATCGTGTGTTTGGTGCCATGTCATGTGCTCAGCAGTCCTTGGTGACATAAATAACCTCTGCAGTCTAGGTGTGATCGGAAAATATCTAAGTTTTTTATACGCCACTAGAGTCTTCCCCCTGCCAGTTCTGGGTTTGTAACGGGAGTGCCCGCATGTCATTCACTCTGTCATCTCAGCATTTTCAAGGTAGTATAACATGTAGATAATTTACTGTGGTTTGTGCAGCCATCCCATAATGGTTCGTCAGAATCTTTCAACAAATCAAAAAACCTAGTTGCCTCTGCATTAGGTTCTTCTTCTACGATTGGACATTGATTGACATTATCTTGATTCATTCTCATTGCATCCATAACCATGTTTCTGTAAGGATTAGTGTTGTCATTTGTCGCTTCATGCACGTTGCTAGCACTAGAAGTTGACCCAACCATCGTTTCTCCCATTCTCCTATTACTAACAAATACCTCTCCATGTGCATACCAACACTCGTAATCCTCCACAAACCCTTTGTGTAGAAGATGCATCATTACAACATCTGGATGCAGATACTTTTTATTTTGACACTTCCTGCATGGACACCTAATACCGCCTCCAGTAAAATTTCTGGGAATAGATGTTGCGAAATTAATAAAACCCTGAACCCCGTTACAATAATCCATCCTCCGCAATCCTTGGGGTGAATCTAGATACATCCATGAACGATCATCCATGACTTCTATCGAACCTCTATAAAAAGGACCCATTAATTAAGCAAGCTCTTAATTATTTCAAAACATAACATGTAATTCGGTAATTCTACAAATTAAGTTTTAACAATTTTCAAACAAATACAATCTTACAAAATCTAAAACAAACCATAACAAGTATAAAATTATACATTCATATACTACAAGTTTGTTTGAGAAATAACAATAAAACATGTACATCTACTAAAAAAAAATAATACATATACTAAAAAAACAATAAAATTGACATTTAAATGTTAAAATCCGTCGGTAAATCAAAACACGGATGCTGTGACCACAAAACAAATACAACTTGTTGTGCTGAGATGAGGAAGATTTTTGTTTTGGGGCGAGGGGGGCTGGTTATTTTGCAGATGGGGAGGGTTAGGATTAGGAAGAAGAAGGAGAAATGGGGGAGGAGAGTGTCGGCAGAGTGGCCATATATTCACTTTTGCCGACAGACTTACCGACGGTTTGGATTCCGTCGGCAAAACCGTCGGTAATTCTGACGGGCAATCGACACATCACCGCATGGACTTGCTATTCAAATCCCTCGGTGATTCCGTCGGTATTTTTAACGGTGCACCGGTACGGATCTGGCATTTCAAATCCGTCGGTGATTCCATCGGTATTTTTTGACGGTGAACAGGTCCCATCACGCGTACGGGCCCCAGTTTTTAATTCCGTTGGTGATTCCGTCGGAAAAATCACCCGCCAAAACCTCCGCGCCACTGCCCGCCCTTTTTTCATTAATTATGAATTTTCGGTCGGTAATTACCGACGGACTATATCCGTCGGTAATTACCGACGGACTATATCCGTCGGTAATTACCGATCGAATTACCGACGAAATTATTCCGTCGGTAAGTTCGACCGAAAAATACCGACAGAAAAAATTCTGTCGGTGAGTCCGTTGGTATTTAGCGAATTTCTGGTAGTGATGCTGCTAGAGCTGGAAAGGTACTTCTCAAATCTATTGTGATTATTTGAAATTATAGTTGTACGTGAACATATTATTGAAATGGATGTTAATAGCATCTCCATAAAAATAACGCTAGTCTGCCAAACTGCATCTACGTCCTGACTGAATAGCCTGATTCAAGGTGCTATTATTTGAGAACAGTCAAAAGCACTTGTAGGAATAAAATGGATGCCTTGTTGAATTCCTGAGGAGGGATGACAAGAACTTATCTTTTTAGTACACTTTGGACACAATCTTTGTAAAATGCTTCTAGGTAATTCATCTGTTAAAAAATTCTGAATTCTGAAAATTTTAGGAAGTGTAAAATCTCAGAATTCATAGTTATGGAAATCTAACTTTCTTGTCCTTATCCTCTTCAAATTTTAGATATAAACTGTCAAGAGAAATTGAAATTTCTCACTTTATCCTTTCAAGACTTCAGATTAAGTACTAAAGAATTGTTCATGCCTATATTAATAAAAACAAAAATACATGTAGTATGTGGTGTAGTGGCAACGATTAAACAACATCAATAGTGTTCTTTTTGTTCCTAATCTTCAATTCAAGAGAAGTTACAAATTCCCATTGTGACTGCAGGGAGAAGTTTTGGAAATAACTTGGAAGCACTTGGAGCAGGAAGATAGGATTCCTCCACCGCCTCTTGTCAAAGAAAGATTTTGCATGATGCTTGAAAAAGAAGACTTCGATTCTGCTCTTGCATGTATTACCACAAATTCTGCCGGAGAGTCTCAAGCATTCTGCAAAAGTGCTTGGTTGAATTTATTCGAAGAAAACGCTCAGCGGTTTAGAAAGGACACCATCATGCGGCTAATGCATGAGGTGCGTGTGCTTGCTGCTCAAAGCAACTCGCCAAACCCTGTATTGCAAAATCTATTAATATCATGTAGTGATTATAATAGGTTCCTGGATTCAATCAAACATAGATTTTCTGTACAGTTAAATCATGAAAATCCTTGAAATCTTAATGGAATGCACTCATGCAGCTAGCAAACTAGCATGTCCTAGTAATGATGATAAGGTTTAGGGTGAGAATGAGTCTTGAAATTATTCGTCCTGAGAATGCCTCAAGACAATCAAAGAGTTTCTATCAGTATAAAGCTCCGCAATCTATCAAGAAACCACTGTAAAGGGCTTGGCGACCTACTACTATGCAAAAGGACTCGATGGGATCTCTGCTTTAGAACATTTCAAGCTGTCAAGCTTGTTATAGGTATCAAAGGTCAATGAAGGTAACATTTCAAGCTGTCAAGCTTGTTATAGGTATCCAAGTTCTATGAAGGTGAGGTAAGCCTTTAAAATGGCTTCAGATGTATCTACTTGTTAATGCTTGTGATATACTGTGTTCCTTTGTGTGGTTACAAATAATGTATGAGCAAGCTTTCTTAAGCCTCGTCTTGTGATTATATGCCCAAACTAGCTAGTCGAATAAATGAAGGGACAATAGAGTTTCTTAGGAGATTTTTTTTTTGGAAAATTGATTTTTCTTAGTTATTATCTTTTTTTCTATTTATTTTAAAATATTATGTTTAATAATTTTATTTTTTATTTTGGTTATGAATTTTATTGCTTTTTTTTTCAAGGTTTTTAGTTTTTTTAGGTGTTTTTTAGTTTATTTAAGGAGTTGTAAATCTCTTATAAAGGAAACTACTTGACATGGTAAATTATTAAGAAATAAATTTTTGAATTCTAGTTTTTGGTGTGATGATCCTTTTTAGTAGAATTGTGTTGTTTGTTTTTGCTATTTTTTTGTATTATTTATGTTTATATTAGTTGGTATCATAACCTAACAATCTTTGATTATTGTTTGCTTGTTGTATCCTCTCTTTGATTATGTTCAAGGAGAGGATGAAGAGATTTCCTATCTAGAGAAAAAGGTTCATGATCTAGAAATTGAGGATATACAAAGGTAGATCGCAAAGCTTACGTGACAATTGAAATAAAACACCCAACAAGAATAGGAGGAGAGTAATTGTGAACCCTGGCTAATCTAAAGGCGGCAACCTTTTAATTAGGCAGCACTTCATGGAGATTTTGATTTTTAAATTAAACTTTCTAATTTTGTAGGAACTTTACAAGTGGTAAAAGAAAGAGTATTCCATAAGCTCAAAAAAGTATTTAAGGGCTTATAAACTATAGATCACTATTATCTTGTCTTGGCATTTTCTTTTGCTACCTTGACAACAAAAATGATGCTAAATATTCCAAATGAGGAACTTCTTTTTTGTTTTTTTGTTATTCCCATCTTTGTTAGGAATTCAATTGTTTGGAATTTTATTGAATTCTCTGTTGTCAAACTTTCTTTATAAGCTCACATGCCTGCAAGACAATTTCCTTAATCATATTTCTCTATTTGCCCCCTAGTGTAGGGTGTGATCTTAGTGAAGGTTCTTGTGAAAGAAAAAAGCTTTAAATAGACTCGGCTCAAATTGGGACTGCAAAGGATAATTTTAAAGAAAGTGAAAGGAATATCAAAGATGGCCTTTCCTCATTTCAAGTAAGATCAGTTAAAACCAATAAACTTTGTCCACATCCAGCGTAATGCTTTGGACTTGTAAGATACCACGTTTTGTGAGTCCATGACAAACTAATGTACTACCAACCATTATTCATGCTGATAAAATGTGAATCCAAGACATAATTTGGGTGATAGTTGTTCCAATTACATGTTTTGACTTGTTTGGTCATCTCTTTCAAGGGAATTGTTTTGAACATTATTCCAAACAAAATCAGTTCTTTTAAAACCTCATTTAAGAAGAATGGATTCTCCTGTAAAAAAGTTTGAAAGATCAAATTGTTGAGCCATTGAGATCATGCATGGGTTTTTTGGTGAGGTATAATGCAAAGAGAATTTCCTGGCCAAAACTTCATTGATTTGATTGGATGAGACCATCATACATAATACTTTTTCACAGAGTCAGAGTTCACAGGCCTAGGTAAATCATCTCCATCCATCCTAGTTAACAACAGAGCTCCTCCGGAGAATGCTTTCTCCACTACATATGGGCCTTCATAGTTTGGTGCCCACTTGCTTCGGTCTTCACTTGGTAATGGCAAGATTTTTCGTAGTACAAGATCTCCTTCTTTGAATTCTTTTGGTCAGACTTTCCGGTCATATGCTTTGGCCATTCTTCTTTGGTATAGCTGGTGATGGCAAATTGCAGCCAACCTCTTCTCACTTATCATGTTTAGCTGCTCATATCTTACTTTAGCCCATTCAGCTTCTTCTAGTTCAGATTCTATTAGTACTCTCAAAGATGGAATTTCTACTTCCAAAGGCATCACTGCCTCCATCCTAAATACTAATGAGTAAGGTGTAGCTCCAGTGGATGTCCTTACTGCTGTACGATATGCATGCAGAGCAAAGGGAAGCATCTCATGCCAATCCTTATAAGTGACTACCATCTTTTGGATAATCTTCTTGATATTCTTGTTTGCAGCTTCGACAACACCATTCATCTTTGGTCTGTAAGGAGACGAGTTTGAATGTTTAATTTTCCACTTTGCACACAATTCTGTGATCATTTTTCCATTAAAATTTTGGGCATTGTCGGTCACTATCTTCTCAGGTGAACCATACCGACATATCAAATCTTTCTCAATGAAGCACTTGACCACTTTTTGAGTTACATGAGCATAAGAGCTAGCCTCCACCCACTTTGTGAAGTAATCAATGGCTACTAAGATAAATTGATGCCTATTGCTGGCCTTTGGGTTGATTGGCTCAATCACATCTATTCCCCACATTGCAATTTAATAAGAAAAAAAGAAACACCATATGCCCTACAAATTTAAGTAGTTGAATCGAGATTCTGAGGTAATCATGGATGAATATTATCTTGTTTTATTTTTTATAGGTGAGAGATATTTTGATAGTATTTGATATGATGTGGTGTCTATGGATGTGTGTCATTTATTGTTATATAGACCATGATAATATGACAATAATGTCATGCATAACAAGCGATGTAATACTTATACCCTTAGTATAGTATTGGAAGAAAAGGGAAGTTGTTAAGAGCGAATGTAAAAATATGTTGTTTTTATCCTAATTTATCGAAATGGAAAAAGAGAGAGAGAGAGAGAGAGTAAAGGGAGATTTTAGAGAATAGGATGACGTGAAAAAGGGTATGATATGTAATAAGTCATTGGCGGCTACTAATGGTTCTACAAAGATTGAGAGCATTTTGGGAATTGATTATTAGCCTATTTTATTTGAGTTGGTTAATTGTATTGTGTTAGCATACTAGAGATTAATGGAATGTAAAGATTCTAACTTTATTTTTAATGGTTGACAATAATAACATAAACGGATGGATGATCAAAACTCAAGAACGAGTTCTTTTCAACCTAAAGAGATTGATGTAAGAGGATTTATTTTTTGAAAAAAGTTATTTGTTTTTTTAGTTATTTTTTCCTATTTATCTTAGAAAAATAAATATTATGATACTACTTGGTAAGGTGGATTATGAGAAATAAGATTTTAAATTAGAGTTTTTGATATGATGATGTTATTTGGTAGAGATTTGTAGACTTTTGTGCTTATGAGCTTTATATTTTTCCATTTGTGGCAAGTCTTTCTTATTCTATCCTAGTCATCGAACATAGTTCCTATGGATGTTCTGCTTGCTCTAATACAAGTTTCTAGCTTTCACTTGAGTTCATATAACACACATGTTGTCGATATGTATGATATGATCGGAATTCAGAAACATGATGGTTTTTGTGAAACATGGCCTAATCAAACATCTAAATTCATGATCAGTTGGTTAGATCAGAGCAATTAGGACATGCCTGCTTTTCCATACAAGGACATGTCTAAATATAAGATGGTTTCCAAGAAGTTATTCTAGATTTTATGTTTGCTTTTATTGCAAAAATCGATTACCATATCAAATGGCTGCATCTGCATTTAACAATTTATAACATTGACAGTTTCTTTCATTATAGATATTGAATATTATGAGAAAAAGTGTGATGTGATTCAAGAAAACTTTAGGGTTATCTGTGGTTGAATCTGATCAGATCCATTAGATTCATTTTCTGGCTGAATGCCTAAAGATTTTGTTTTGGGCAGGAGGAAAAGGTTGTATCAGGGATTTCTTTAGGTTCTGTGTTGATATATAAGATTGTTGCTTTAAGTTTCCCATGGTATGGAAAATTTCGGTTGATGCTTCCGGTGCTCAAGGAATGATTGTATTCGTATCACCATTCTCTGTTCATTCGTAGCAGTATCTTCTAGTCTTGACTTGTCTGTTTTCAGTGCACTGCAAACCAACTGAAGAACAGCAACATGCTGTGAAGCAAAAATATATTTCTTAAATCAGATGGCTGCCTACATCTGAAGCCTAACACTTCCATCGAGGACGAAATCCTCAGGGGCTCTGAAGGAAAAACACAAGCCATTAATGTCACAGCTCCTGGTGGAAGATTGCTTCAAAACAACAGAAATCTTGGTCCTGGAGAGAGCATCACTGGGAGCAGCAACAACAGCAGATCCATGAGTTTCCTTCGCTCCAATACTAGCAGTTTCAATAATGTTGGGCCTTGTTTTATCTGTGGCCATTTGGGGTGTTAGTTATGTTGCCATTACATGTGCAACAAATGGTGGCTACAACCATTGACTTTGGTAGCCACCATTGTTGAAGAAGAGAAGAAGTTGGCAGCAGCCTTTGTTGAAGAAGAGATGAGTTTGGCAGCCACCATTGATGACAAAGGAGCAAGAGGAGCTGCCATTGATGCCTATAAAAGAGGCATGATCTTAGAGAGCAAAGTGTGAGAGTTGTAGAGAATATGTGAAGAGAAAGAAGAGAGAGAGCTGCTGCTATGGGCAGCAGCCCTGCAGCCATTGCAGCTGCAAGAGTAGTGAGTTGAGTAGAGTGGACGTGATCCTCCTCCTCCATGTATTTATTTTGTATCCTTTCTCTATCTCTAAATAATATTGACTCTCTCCCGTGGATGTAGGCGGTTTTGCCGAACCACGTTAAATATTGTGTTAGTGTGCTTGCCCTCCGTTGAGCAATTATCAGTACATCACCAGTCGCATGGCGAAGAATCATCTCCTCAACCAAACCAACCAAAGAGTTCAATTCAAGTTTCCAATGGATTTAGTTCTTGTTGAATTCTGACGAGGAACATCTCATTGCTTTAGCATGGAAGCCTTCTCCAGTTGAAATACTTAGTGGGCTTAGAAGGCTTATACATGAAACACTTATGGCAAGCATCCATCTTCTTTGGTCTTTGGCGAAAATCCAATCTCTCCAAACTATAGTTATTAAACCCGGACCGGACTGGCAGGTCAACCCGAGAACCGGTCGACCTAGTGACTGGACCAGTTCAGGTTAAGAGAAAGACCGGTAAATGCAAGAAACCGGCAAGACCCAGGCGACCCGGCAAGTCAACCCGAGAACTGGTCGACCCGGTGACTGGACTGGTTCGGGTTAGGAGAAAGACCGGTAAATGCAAGAAATCGGCAAGACCCAGGCAACCCGAGCAAACCCAAACGAGACCCGGTGTTTGTAATGCATAAACTGCCATTTGCAAAATCAAAACTCAATCCATGAACATAATCAACATAACATTTAAATCCTGCAAAAACTATCAGATCTGAGTTAAACTCGGGAATGAAATACATAAAACTTAAATAACGAGCTCGCAAGTTACTACTGACTCAGGGGAAGACCAGGAGAGGGGAGAAGGAGGGAAATGAAGGCAAGAAGAGGAAGTGATCGAGTAGTGGTTGCTGAGGAGTGAGGACATGGCGATCGCTAGTAAAGGTGGGATCTGATGGAGAGAGCGGTTTTTTTTTCGTTTTAGATAAAGAGTGAGTCGGGGAGGGGGTGAAGATTGAAGAGCAGTAATCGCCTAAGCTGGGGGGGTGATGTGGCGGGTTTTTATTTCAATCCATTAAATAATTATTTTAGTTTTTTTATTCAAAAAAATTATAAATGCATAAAGTTTATTTTATAGTTTATAATAATAAGAAATAAACTAAAACAGAAGAGTTTTTTCACACTTTCAATGTAAAAAAATTATGTTTTTTAAATAAGAAATATTTTTTTTTTGTTTAAATACTTCAACTTAAAAATATAACATAGTATCTTTTCAATGCGATATGAAGTCCTTGTATAAATATACTTTATGTTCACAAGAAAAAAAATTATCTTTTTTCAATATGGAATAAAACACTTTTTTAGTTTAAATACTTCAACTTAAAAGCATAACATAGTATCTTTTCAATGTGCGATAAAAAACTTTTTAAAATATTCTTTTAAACTTTATTATTTACAACATGTATAACATATATTCACATTGATTTTTTAAAAAAAAATTTCATATGAAATATGAAATTTTTAATTTTTTAAAATTTTTCTAGGTTAACCTGGGTTGACCCATAAAATCCGGGACCCGGTTCCTTAGCCAAGTCAACCCCCAGACCGGGTTTGTTAACTATGCTCTGAACCACTTGCAATTTGTTTGATGGGTCAAATTATACTTGAAGTGATATCAAATCACAAGAAATCAAATTTTGTATGCAATGAGAATAAAGCCTTAGGAGGACTGTCTAAATCTTATACTAGTACAAAACTATTACTAATCTTCAGGATTTTTTAGCCATTTTCATCGTGTTATTTTGCAGCAACAAAAATAAAAATAAAAATAAAAAACTACTACACATGCATTCATCTCTTTGCTATCTTTTTTTTTATCTCTGAAAAGGAGATAAAAATGAATAAAATGATCAATAAAGAGTAAAAAAAAAGAGTTTATTTTACTTGAAAAATATTAAATTAATGGTAAAGCTTATATTCTATTATGAATTTGGACTGGTAGTGGAATGGTAAAGCAATGAGAAATACAAAAGTTTTGTTTATCATTTGACAGGGTGATGACTGTGAGTTTTCACAAGTATGGAGATATGTTCTTTCCTGGAACTGGTGATATTAAGGTGATTATTTCATGCTTTTTCATTCTTTTATATTCCTAATGTCAAGCAACTGTATTTTTGTGTTTGTTACCTTATTCTGTTTTCATACAAAGCGTTGCTGGTTACTCTAAATCTTTCTTCTTCTTCTTTCTTAATGATGCAACAATATGTTTCTCCCCCTCAAACTCAGTTTGTCTGCCCTGATATTTAGTGAAACAGGGATGCAACAACCTCAGAAATATTCTCCCTGGTTTTCCCTGGTTTCTATGAACCTTTTATCTATATATCATTCTTGTTCCAGACAAGTCTTGTACCAAGTGAAATTGGAATAAAATACTGATATGGTTCTTATTGAAGGAACTAGGAGAAAGAGAAGGAAAATTTTATGCTATAAATGTTCCACTGAAAGATGGAATCGATGACACTAGCTTCAGTCGACTATTTAAAACAGCAAGTTCAGATTTCAACCCGCCCACACACACAAACACAAAAACATGTAGCGAAGTATAATAATTTGCTTGACTATCTGTCATGCAGATCATTTCCAAGCTTGATAATAATTTGCTTGACTATTTTCCATGAGTTCAATGAAAACTGAGTACCAAGCTGCTGAATAAGAGATTGCACAAAGGTAGTATCATTTCCAGTAAGCACAAGATCATCCACATATACCAACATATAACACATAACAGGGCCACGGTGATAGATAAACAAGGATGAATCAGACTTGGAATTATGAAAGCCAAGCTGAATAAGAGCATGCTTGAGTGTTAAATACCATGACCGAGGTGCTTGTTTGAGCCCATATATAGCTTTACGCAGCTGACAAACATGGTGAGGGTGCGTGTGATCCTTGAATCCGGGAGGTTGACCCATATAAACAGTTTCAGTAAGCTGTCCATGGAGGAAGGCATTATTAACATCCATTTGCCTTAAAATCCAACCTTGCATGATAGCAACAGTTAGCACAGATCGAATGGTTGCAGGTTTGACAACAGGGCTAAAAATTTGTTTATAATCAATCCCAGGACATTGGTGAAAGCCTTTGGCAACAAGCCGAGCTTTGAAGCGATCAATTTTCCCATCGGCCGTTCGTTTGACACGAAAAACCCACTTACAACTAATAGGTTTGCAATCGGCTGGAGGAGGCACTAAGTCCCAAGTACCATGTCTCATAAGAGCAGTAAGCTCATTAGACATGGCTTCACGCCAATGTGGCATGGACAGAGCCTTAGCAACACATGTTGGTTCGTAACTTTGAGGAAGGGAGTGTCTGGTGACAGAGTGGACTTGTTTGGGTTTGAAGATGTTATTGAGTGATCGGGTAGTCATGGGGTGTGTCTGAATTGATGGTGGTGGAATTATGTCTGAAGGAACCAAAGGTGATATACTATAGGATGCAGGAGACACGGGTGAAGGTGGGGAATGGTGAGCTGCAGCAGGAGGGAGTGAGGGAACAGACACACAAGGTTGCTCATTTGCACATGAATGTGACAATGATGAGGTAGGAAAATAAGTGGGAGAATGTAAGGGAACCAAAGACTAAGAGGGTAAGGTATTACCTGGCGGAGATGAGTCCACGGCGATGGCAGATTCTGAAACCACTGATGAAGCAGAAGATGTGGACGGAGCAGCACATAAAGGAGTGGACATAGGTGAAGACAAATGAGAGCTAGAGGAAGCTATTGTTTGGTGCTCATCAAAGAGAACATGCCTGGAGAGATAGATTCGGTTTGTTGTGGGTTCTAGACAACGGTAGGCATTTTGGGTTAAGGAATACCTGATGAAGACACACGGAGTGGATTTGGGCTGAATTTTATGGGTGTTATAAGGTTTGAGTAGGGGATAACAAATACACCCAAAAGTTTTTAATTTAAGATAGTTTGGTTTTTGGCCAAAAAGACTTTCAAATGGTGATTTGTTTTGTAAAAAAGGTGTAGGTTGACGATTAATGAGATATGTGGCAGTGTGAAAAGCATGTGGCCAGTATGAGAGGGGAAGATTAGCATTGTGTAGTAAAGTGAGACCAGTTTTAACTAGATGGCGATGCCGATGTTCAGAAACACCGTTTTGTTGGGGTGTGTGAGGAGTAGTGGTATAATGACTAATCCCATGAAGAGAGAGATAAGATTTTAGGCTTGTGTACTCGCCACCATTATTAGAGTAAAGACTTTTTATTTGTGATTGAAATCGTTTCTCAACAAGTTGTTTGAATTGAGGAAAGATGCTCTTGACATAAGATTTTGCATTAATGGGATAAAACCACATATACTTTGTGTAATGCTCATCATGTAAAAAATATTATTATACAATTACACATTAGGAAATCTTGGTTAAGTTTTTCTTGTGTCATGAATTATTTTCTTTTATAATTTACTATAATGCCATCGAACTGTTTTAAGACCAGCAACAACACTAGGAGCAAGTCGGCGGTGGCTTGGGACGGCCATTTCCATGGCCACTAAGAGCCTGTTTGGCTACGCGTTAGAGTTTGTATTTCTTCAAAAACGCACTGAATAAACATTTGGTTAACAAAAAAAATTGCTTAATGTGCATCGGTCCCACAATAAATTGCGTGCGGAACGTAGGGAGATGGAAAGCAGCAAGCTGCTGCTTTCTTGCGCAGCAACAAACGACAACCATGCTACACTGCTCACTGAACAGTGTAGCATGGTTGCCTTTCGTGGAGCATTAAATACATTGAACCGGGTCCGACCCAGTAAAAAAAATATTTTTTTATTTTTTAATTGTGTTTTATTTGCTTGATGACATAGTATTTGCAGAATTTGATCACAATTCTAATTTGTTCCTGATTATATTTTACAAGTTATGTTGTTGTGTGTTAAAGAAACCAAGAAAATTGTCGGATGTATTTCAGATGTGATGGAATTGTAGATCGTTCAATGGAGTAATAAAAAAAATATTTTATATAAAGTATGATTTATTTTATAATGTAATAGCAATAGTTAAATCCACAATATTTAAATTAAAAATCATCAATATTAATATATATATATTTTTAAATTATTTTATAACCTCAATTTTAAAAACATTCTTAACCAAACACATTAAATTATTTTTTCTTCAACCTCAGTTTCAACCACAGTTTTAACCAAACATCTATTTTTTCAAATCACCTCAATTAAAAGTACTTTTTATAAAAATAATTTTTTTCAAACCACAAATCACAACAGCTACAATAATACCAAACACACTTTAAGTATCCATTTCTAACAAAGACACTTATCTCATAAATACCATAGAAAACTGCGCAAGTCACACATTTTATCCACCATTTAGCCCGATAAACACTAGTCTGCATAAGCTTCAAATAACCATTCCATGGCGTCGCGTCTTAGAGGTTCCTATAACAATAAAAATAGCTAACATGGTGTTAGCCATTGAAAGATAAACAACGCCAAAATTCAAAATGGTTGGAGTTAGATAATATATTATCAATATATAATTTATAAATATATATTTTATATAAACTGGAGCCAAGGTTGCCTTTTTTCTTTTCTTTCTTTTTTTTTTAATCTTGGGGTCAACTAAAGAGTGTTTTTAGCTTTAATTGTATTTTCTACTAAAAAGTGATTGGTTAGTAATCCTAGTAATAATCTTGTTGGTTGTTATTAAATGAAATTAGCTAAGTTAAAATTGGTTAGGCAAGAAATGATTAGGTAATTTTTTAGAAAGCAAAGTCTAATGACATTTTAAATTATTGACTTCATGGTTATAATTTTTCAATTTTAACAAATCATCATTAAATTCATATGTATATAAAGTATTTAATTTTAAGATTTAATGGTTTGTTTTAAGAATCATAATTGTATATAAAGTTGATGATTTTAAAATAAATAATACTGCATAGACAATGTAATAAATATAAGTTAAATTATTTTGTAAGAATGTTATTAGAATAATGCTGGATTGCTATTGATTTTATCATTGATATGTGTATATTTTGATACATATTAGAATGTTGGGATATGAAAAATAAACCATTGTTAAAAGAATAAAGTCCAATTATTGCTTTCATTAATTTGAATACTTTAATTGGTTCTCTCTCCTCTCCATACTACAAAGTAACAGAATAATTAAAATCCCGACTTACCTATACACGTGTACCCTATATATAGATTTTTGAGATATGAGAAATCTTGGGCCACTCAGAGCCATTCTCCTTTCTACAATTTTCTTCAAGATGTGGACATCTCCAGATAATCAATTGCTTTAATTTGGAGAGGCGTTGAATGGCTGTTGAACTTGGCATATACTTGAGATTCTTGCAATCCCAAATCCAAAGAAATCGAAGAGAAGAAAGGTTGGCAATCCATTCTGGCAATGCTTGCTCTCCATCGAAATCCATTATCCCCAATGTCTCGAGGGCAGTGAGGTGTTGAAGTTGGTGTGGTACACTCTTCAGTTTATCCCATCCATGTATCGATAGGGATTTGAGGGACCCACTTAAGTTGAGGTGTTGGATTGAGTTTAAAACTCCTACAGGAAAAGCCTCCATCTCCTCTGAGAAACCACCGATGCTCAAATCCTGCAGCTGGGTGAGCCCGCCCAACCAATCATCCTCTGGGATATCACTCAAACTGGGACACGCGGCGATTTGTAATTCAACAAGAGAAGGCAATCGTCGTAAACCATGCCAATCAATACTAATGAGCTTATCACAACTTCTAATACTTAATCTTCGAAGCGAAGACAATTCTTGAAAATCATTGATATGGATAAGCTCACTCCAATCAATTATTGATAATTCCTCTAGGGATGCGCAACATTGTAGTCCGCTTGGAAGAGCTCCCAATTTACACCAATTAACAATCAATTTCTTCAAAGAATTCAAATCTCGGAAATCACCAGGAATTGAGATCAACTCACCGCACCAATAGATACTCAATTCCACCAGAGCTGTGCAGTGTTGTGCGCTTGGAATGGATGCCAGCTTTGGACAGCTCCCTATACTTAAAACTCGAAGAGACGTGAAGCCATGAAATTCACCAGACAAATATCTCAGCTCATCACAACTGCGAATTTTAAATTCTACAAGAGATGAAAGACGACATATCGGAATGCTTTTCAACTTTCCACAGTCATCAATGTTCAACTCTTCAAGACAAGGAAATACTGCAACTTCTCCACCTGGTACCATCCATTCTTCAAGACCATCCATCCTGGATAGAGTGAGTATTTGTAGTGCTGGAAACAGTACACATGCGCTGTCTCTGCTGCTATAGAACTCATTGCCTATACATTTCACATTAGGCATTCTACTCATCTCTAGAATCTTAAGGCGAGGAAGACATCCAAGTGTTGGGAGTTGCCTCAACTTGCTGCAGCCTATCAATCTCAGCACCGTCAGATTATTGAGTTGCAATATCCATGATGAGAAATTTTCACCTCCATAACCCTCAATTGTCAAGCTTCTTATGTCTGGGTGAGGCTGCAGGCCTTCCAGCACATCCTCGCTATTGACACTGCTGTTACCTTCATCATCACTCCATTCAAACACCAATTTGTTCATTCTTTTTCCACTCAGTTCTGCCTTCTCAGCTTCTTCTCTGTCTCTCACTTGCTCAAGCTTGCATATCTTCAATGCTCCTCTTAGTTCTTTCAAACATCCCAGCTCTTCAACCATATGATCCGGACCCACAGCAAATATCGGCAGAGTTTGAAGGCGTGTTAAGAGTCTCACCTCATCTGGCACTAGCTTTGGATCATCAAAATGAAGATGTCTCAAGCTGACTAAATTCCTCATTTTCTTGGGAAGCTTTTCTAGTGACTTGCAATTAGAGAATCTTAATGTTTCCAAATGGTAGAGCTCGGTGATGGATTCTGGCAATGCCCCGATACTGGTACGTGAGACATCAAGATATCTCAAATGTCTCAGCTTGCAAATTGAATCTGGTAACACAGTGATATTAGACTCCTGCAATTTGAGAGTTCTCAAGCTTTTGAATTTCCAAGGCCCGTTGAGTACATCAACCATTGAGAAAACAGTTCGCAATTTTTTAGCATCAACCGCTGTTAATGCTGCCTCGTCATCCCCACGAGATACGAGATTTAGATGACGAATATGAGATGCACCATCAACAGCTGAACCCTCTTCCAGATTTAACGCTTCTGATTTTGAGACCTGTAGTGCAAGATCATGCACTAGATCATGCATCTTGCAACTTGTTACGATCTCACACTCGTTCCTTTTAACATCTTGGAAAAAGGAATTTGCAAGCAAGTCATTGAAATACTTGTTGCCTTCGTCTTCCATCCTCCCATTTGATGGCCTGAGAAAACCTTCAGCCATCCAAAGTTGAACCAGCTCTTCCCTTTCAATTTCAAAATCTTTAGGGAAAATGGAACAGTATGCAAAACATTTTTTCAGTGTAGGCGATGACAGGTAATCAAAACTTAATCTCAATATGCGCAAAGCTTTTTCATTTACATCCCGAGAATCCCAATTTCTACTCTTTAGAATTGACTGCCACACATCTGCCTGCTTTCCGTGAAGAGTTCCTCCCAAAACATTAGCAAGCAACGGAAGCCCTCCACATTTCTTTGCAATCTCTGTTCCAATAGACTCCAAGTCTGAAGCTATTGTTTCTCGTCCACCCCCACTCACCTTTTGCTTAATAATGGACCAACATTCATCATCTGTTAGTTTTCCTGGCTCGTGCTGAATACCAGGAGAAGTCTCCATCATGTCTGCGACTTGCTTTTTGCGGGTTGTAACAACAACACCATTCCCATTCATGCTGTTAATTTCTAACAGTTGCTCCTTCAAATCATCCCACTTATCACGGTCTTCATTCCACACATCATCAAGAACAAGAAAAAATGTCCTCTTTTCCAGCTTTTTCTTAAGGTTTTCCATAATTGCATTTAGGTTGCTCAACCTACTTGTAGTTTCATCAACATTTTGCAACATCTCTCCTAAAATCCTCCCTTTACTAAAATCATTAGAAACACAGACCCAGATTGTTAAATCAAAGTGTTTTCTCTCCCGCACTACTTCACAAACTTTTTTTGCTATAGTAGTCTTTCCAAGGCCAGCCAGCCCCACTATAGGGACAACCGGAAGGACATGTTGGTGTTTGGTCAAGCTAGTCAGCAATTCCATAACTTTAGAGACATCATCCTCCCTTCCTACAACTTCTGAGCTGTCAAGGAACGAATGTGTCTCTCGATCTGGGTCCCAGCTAACTTCTTGAGCTCTATCTACAGGTAGAGATGTCAATCCAAGCCCAAATCCGGCTGCATCTTTCCGGATTTCATCCAGGGCTCTATTGATCTTCTCAACTTTTTGACCCATAATCAAACGGAATGCAACAGGATTGTGGAGTGAAAAGCAATCACGTACCTTTCCCTTCTTTTGGTCTTTTCGGAGAATCTCATAAGCAAACTCGTCCAGAACATCTTCAGCATCGTAAGCTACATCCTGTAGGTTCTGCAGCCAACGCTTCACAGACTCGTCTGTTACTGCCCTTCTGGCTGCGTCTTGGAGCACATCTTTGATCATGGTCAAGGACTGGTTGAGCTTTCGCAGATGGCCCTCCAATCCCCAAGCAAGTCCGATCCCTTCAGCAGCAATGGAACTCACCGTTTTCAAAGTCTCCTCCAAGGCAAACGTAAGAAGCTCTGCTGCCATATTCTCCGTCTCTGTTTGTTTGTTTGTTTTTTTTTTTTTGGGGGGGGTCAAAGAAGAAATTTTGAGAACAAGAGAGAGAGAAGCATGGTGTGAAATATTAAAAGATGAAACGAAGTGTGTTTGGAATGAGGGTCCCTTCCTCCCTAATTGATTGATGGCTGTTAGCAGCATCTTCCACGAACCACTACTGTCATGTTGTTATGGCATGGCTAAGAAAATTCCACGTTACAAAAAAAACACCCATCAAGAAAGTGACCTTATAAACAACAAAACTAATCTTGATTGATTGCTAGCAGAAGCTGCTGACAAATAATTAATGACTTTCATCGTCATTTACCAATCCATGAATTGCGTGAACCAGTCAAGAATCCATGAAGATGACTTCTCCCTAAACACAAACCTCCATGCAATGTGGCGGGAATTTGTTAGCAGCAGCCCATTAACCACTCCTTTTAATTTTATTTTTTTGTTTTGTTTATCAATATCTCTTCTCGGCATCTTATTCCGGCCTCCACTCAAAAATATATGTTTTCTTTGTTTTTAGATCGGTTGTGGGGGCCATGTGGTTGCCTTGAGCACTATTTATATACCAAAAAGACCATTTATAGGATTGTTTTTTTAGTTGAACAACTAGCAGCGAGCCCGAAACCCTTTGTCACCTATTCTTAGAAAGCAATAGTGACGGGATAATTTTTGGTTAAATTTTGTATTTGTATTTTTAATAATTATCCGTTTGAATTTTTTCATATCGTTAAAGATTTATATTATTATTAATTTTAAAATTTATAAAATTTATTAAAATATATATAAACAAACCTAGAGACCGATGTTTACTTAAAAAAAAAACTTTTTGATAGAAAGCTTGACTTCCAACAGTCTCTAAGACTCCGTTTGTTTGCTGGAAAATAGTTTCTTTTTGGAAAGTGAATTCCGAGAAAGTAAATTCCGAGTAAGTATTTTTTTGATATTTGGTAGTGTAATGGAAAATAAGCTGGAAAACACTTTCCAGTATATGGTTATGTCATAGAAAATGAGCTGGAAAATAACTTATTAATATTTTATTTTTCTCAAGTTTATTAAAATAATAAGAAACAAATCTTATAAATTAAAAAGTTGAATGAGAATGAAATTGAAAAAAAAATATATAATTTTATAAAATTATCTCAAATAAAAATAAATAATAATCAAAATAATAGAGATCAAATCTAAAAAATTAAAAAAAATAAAAGATGAAGAAATTAAAATAATAATAATCAACATTTCATAAATTATTTCAAATAAAATAAGTAACAATCAAAAGAATAAAGACCAAATCTGATAGATAAAAATTTTCAATAAAAAAATGATAAGAAAAAAGCAAATAACAATTATAAAAATAAGGATCAAAATTAATATAAAAATAAAATTTTAAGAGATGAAATTGAAAATAAATATTAAAAACAAAATATATATAGCGATCAAAAGTTTAAGGATCAAATTTGATATAATCAGTAAATAATGATATTTCTAAATTTTTCACAACTTCCGGAAAGTGTTTTCCCCCAAATTTTTTAGGAAAACACTTTCCTGAAAATCAAGCCAAATTTTCCTTTTACTGGAAAGTGTTTTCCATTGACCAACTTTTTTAATGGCAAACAAACACAAGAAAGTTTGGAAAAGTGATTTTCCGGAAACTACTTTTCGGAAAACAAACACAGCTAAAGGGAAAACACTTTCCTGAAAAACAAACCAAATTTTTCATTGACTAAAATTGACTGGAAAGTATTTTCCGTTGACCGGTAAGTGTTTTCCGTTGACTAGAAAGTATTTTCCGTTGACCGGAAAGTATTTTTCATTGACCAACTTTTCTAATGACAAACAAACACAGGAAAGTTTGGAAACTGGTTCTAAAAACCAGTTTTCAAGGAAACAAACGAGGCCTAATGTGAGCACCATTAACAGTTCTGTCGTGATTTGCAGACATGAGTTGTTTGGAAACAACAATGTTGTTAAAAGTTCGTACATAATTCATCATTTTTTTCTTCTTTTTTTCCATATCAACGTTTATAGGCACAGATCATCTTTTTTAACATATATAGATAAGTTAAAAGGTTACTAATTATTCGTAACCTTTGTTGGCATGGTATTTGGTATCACCTTTAAACTATACCAAATACCATGCCGACAGGAGGAAACGATTCCAAGCTATTGATCATGAACCTGAAAAATTGATGGTGTATTTATTTTTGAGATAGTTTTTGTGTTTATAATTTTAAAAAATTAAGTTTTAAAAAAAGTATGGTTGGATGAAGTTATTTGGATTTAGATATGTATTTGGTAAAAATTATGGTTGAGGTTTATATCCAGTAAAAAATATGTATAAAATATTTTGGTTGTTATTACTTTTCAAAAGTGTCTTTTACTTTGAAATACATTAAAATATATTTTTTTTATTTTTTAAAAATTATTTTCGATATCAGTATATCAAAAATGATCTCAAAATATATATATAAAAAATTTGAAGTAAAGAAAAAAATAATTTTTTTTAAATTTTGAAAAAAAAAATGTTTTTAAAATGCAAAAACAAAAGGAATTTTATGAAACTCAGTTTAAAAAAAAACATGTATAAACTATTTTTATAAAAACCGCATTTTAAATTTAATTTTTTATTAGGTCTTACAGAATAAAACATAATTTAGTGTATTATCAAATATCTAACTATATTTTTTACACCGTAAACACATAAACTAAGAATAAACAAACGCACCTGATAGCTGAATACTTCCATTATCTTCTTTTTTTAATTTTGAAAAAAAAAATACTTTTGAAATGCAAAAATAAAAGGAATTTTATGAAACTCGGTTTTAAAAAACATGTATAAACTATTTTACAAAACCACATTTTAAATTTAATTTTTTATTAGGTCTTATAAAATAAAACACAATTTAATATATTATCAAATATCTAACTATATTTTTTACACCGTATACACATAAACTAAGAATAAACAAACGCACCCTATAGCTGAATACTTCCATTATCAACAGGAGAATATGACTTCATGCAGTGGTAGAACACCTCCTTCCTAGGATCTCCCCATTCCTATAGTAAACAAAAAGTGATAAGCAAGTAGCATCAAGCCACCGACACATAATAGTACCCCACAACAAACATAGAAGTGAAAGTCACGTTTCATATGGATTTGCCCACTGAAAGCCAGATTTAAAGGTAGCTTTAAAAAATTATTCTTATTATTATATATTTTTAAATAAAAAATACTTTATAAAATAATTATTTTTATGTTCAAAAATGTTTTTTTTAAAAAATTAATTAATTTTTTTTGTTCAAATTAATTTTTTTACAAATTAATTGTGAAGTATTTTAAAGATGAAATGAAGTGAGCATTGGAATGCATTGAACATTAAAGCAGAGAAAGTTGCGTCAGGGTCCCTTCCTCCCTATACTAATTGATTGATGGCTGGTGTCAATTTGTCATGCCACGGCTGAGAAAATTCCACATTCGCCTCTGTCAGCATTGTATGTATTTAGAATAACTTCTTCCACATTTTTCGTCAATTTATCACTAGATTTTTAGCCGCAGATTTAAAAAAAGGGTAGGTGTTCTTGAAGGGTGCGGAAATGGATGTCTTTTCTTTAACATCTTTGAAACTCATGAATGAGACATTGCGATAAGTTTGAAATTCTTATAAAGAAATTAGACAAACATAAAATTTAGTAATGAAGTATTAAATTCAAAAAAATTTAAATTGCTGAATGAAATTAGTTAACTTTGCATTTTATCATGACATGCCAAGTCTTGTTCTTTTGCTCTGGTTAAATCTGATGGAGTTCTACTTGAACCTGCCCCTCCAAAACATGAGGTTTTGTCAAATAAACATTGCATTTTCTTTTCAAGAAAAATAATTTAAGTGAAATAAAAGGAATTGAAGAATGGATAAAAATGTAAAACTAAATATGATATATTTAAATCCTCATAACCCGTACCTAATGAGATGTTTCTTCACCACTTTCCCTTCTAATATTTGGACTTACCAATAACTAAGCTTTTCTCTTCTTTTTCTTCTTTTATTGTTATCAAATCAAGCTTTTTACCTTCAATAATACAAAATTCTTCTAGAGTGGTGAGGTATGTTATGTTTTCTGGCAAAGAAATCAAGCTACTAAGATTTTCACATCCAAAGACTTCTAAGGCCAAATTTTCTAGATTTTCACAATTAAACATGAATAAAGTATGAAGAATTTCAAGCACCCAATTCATAATAGATTGGGCAGCTCTTCTAATCCTTCACTTGCAACCAGATTTGAAAAAGATTTTGGAAGTTTTTTTATTTCTGTGTTCCCATAAAAACTGGGGGTGTGGTTTTTAAAAAAAATCTACAATTAATAGATCAAAAACTCTTTGTGACCAGGCTAAATTATCTGTTTTATAAAAATATAATGCTTCTATATTGATTTTCTATATTTAAATTAATTTATTAAGTATTTCTAAATGTTTATTTGAGGATTTAAACTTAAAAATCAAGAAAAAAGAAAGCATATTCATAAATCAAAAAAGATTGTAAAAGTAAAATCTTAATAACTATGCTTTCATCTTTATTAATTTGTGAGATAATAGTAAATGACCGATTCAACCCTCACTGGTATACTTTTCAGGTAGAAGGACCGCGCATGCGCTCCATCTACAAATGTTAAGAAAGCATAGACAAGTGGAATCCAACACAAAGCATATAACAAAATATAAAAAAAAGTGTGTGGAAGTCACCGTAGATAACCTGTTCTAATATTGCCTTGCCCTGCACTACACTCTTGTGTGGAAAAGCAAAGATTCTTGATTGCTTCCCTTGGTGAAGACATCTTTTCTCTTTTCTTCCCTTCCCTTCTCTTCTTTCCATAAAGCAAAGCAACCGCATTTGCCTCTCCGGAAAGAAAGAAACTCCCTCTAAGCTTCCCACTATCAAAACCTCCTTTAACCCTTTTTTTTTTTATTATTATTATTATAGCTCAGGTTAAGATTTTTATCAATATTTTTTATACTAGTTTTATATAAAAATAAATTTATAATTCTCGATTGAATTATAAAAAAAATTCTGAAAATTTACGTAAAACCTTCTAATATGATAGTTTAGCTTGGATTAAAATTTTAAAATTTTTAAAGAAATTAATAAATTTGATAAAAAATCACAATTTAATCAGTTTTACGTTATTGGATGTAATTTTTAATTCGACAATCAGATTGAGTTGAAATTTTACGAGGAATATAAAAATATATTAAATAAAATCTAGTTATACTTTTAAAATAAACGAAGTTTGGTACTACTAATAAAAACATATCAAATAAAAACAAAACAACTCATTAAAAATAATATAATTATTTATTATTAAAAAATAAAATAAATCACATCCTCCTCCTGTACTAATTGATTGATGGATGTTGGCAGCATCTACCACGAACCACCATTGTCAATTTGTCATGCCACGGCTGAGAAAATTCCACATTCGCCTCTGTCAGCATTGTAAGTATTTAGAACAACTTCTTGCACATTTTTCGTTAATTTATCACTAGATTTTTAGCACAGATTTAAAGAAAAGGTAGATGTTCTTGAAGGGTGCGGAAATGGAAGTCTCTTGCTGTTGGCAGCTTCTTCCACGAACCAAGAAACACCAGCAGAGATATTGCTAGACCTTTCGTCGTCTGCATATGTAGCCAGCCACCTAGAGGAATATCTCTACAGTTGGCTTTTATACTAAGATTACCTTGCCTTTCAAATCTAGAAGATATATTATCCATATTAAAACTAGAAAATCTTAAAAAGAAAATAAACTAAGTAATTAACTCACATTAAAATACCAAAATAAAGCAAGAAATCTAGAAAAATAAACATATTTAAAAAACATGATATACAAAAACAAACATATTTAATTGCATTTCCTAATCTTACAGTCTTCTGCCAATTCTTTCTTTATATATACATATTTAACATGATAGCAACTCATTGTATCCATGAAAACGATGTGTTCTTTTTCAGCTAACTTCTTATCAAGATAGATATCAATCAATCATACATAACACCATGGTTTTTATACACAAAGCTTTTATTAAAAAAATCTTTATATATTTACCTATAATCTAAGTTATTTTATACCTATTAAATTAAATAATTTATTCTGAATGAGCTTTTATATAGTTTAATGTAGTGGTAGAACACCTCCTTCATAGGATCTAGCTCCCCATTCCTACAGTAAACAAAAAGTGATAAGCAAGTAGCATCAAGCCACCGACACATAATTTCATAGTTGGAGCAGGCAACCAAAAAAACCAGCCGACAACCTAGTGGAAAACGTAACGGGGCCATGAAATTGAAACCTCGACAGGGGAAAAGAGACCCTCAGACGATGCAAATTATGTTTTCCTTTCGCTTTAGGCTTTATTTGTTTTTACTTACATAAGGTAAGGTGTTTGATAATAAATTAAATTGTGTTTTATATTATAAAATTTATTAAAAAAATAAATTTAAAACGCAGTTTTTATATAGTAAATTTTTAGTTTTTACATGCTTTCTTAACGGAATTTCGTAAAATCCTGTTTGTTTTTTGCGTTTCAAAAATATTTTTGAAAAAAAATTTAAATGTTTTTTTTTTATTCAAATTAATTTATTTTTAATGTTTTTAGATCATTTTGATACACTAATATCAAAAATAATTTTTTAAAAAATAAAAAAAATTTATTTTAATGCATTTCCAAGTAAAAAAAACAACCATAACCACATTTTTACCAAACATTTTTATATATATTTTTTGTTTATACATAAACTTCAATCATAATTTTTATCGAATATATATCTAAATCCAAGAACCACACGTAAACTATATGTTTCAAAAACTTATTTTTTAAAATAAAAACCATAAGTAACAAGTTAGCTAAAAAAACAAACATTTTTTAAGTGTTTTTGGGAGTGTTCATGGCACACACTTGGAAAGAGATGTATCCATGTAGACCAGACACATGCAAAGAGGTGACAAATTACCCAATTACCTTCTTCGTCAACTGTGTAGGCTATGGCGGAAGTTCAACGCATTACTTCACCCGTCTACATCATTTTTCTTCATAGATCTCAAATCCGCCTGCGCTGATTGGGTTGATTCAATAGCCTTGTTGCTACCCAATTTTTGACCCTTTGTTTTCGATATATTTTCAAAAAAATCCAAAAATAGAGAAAAACAAAGAAAATCCAAAAAATATATTTTTTTAAAATATTTTCGTCATTTTAGCATTTTCAACATCGTCTAAAAAAGAATTTAATTTTTCAAAAGATTTTCAAACGCGTTCGACTTTTCACGCGTCATTTTTAAAATCATTGATTTTCCTCATTGAGTCGACGTTGATATTGCTCGTTTTAAAAAAAAATACAAAAAAATAAGAAAAATAAAAATTTACAAAAAGAAGGAAGTTGAGGGACCAAGTTGAAAAACCCAACAACATTTTACCTATAAATACTGGTCTTCAACTCACATTCAAGGTGGGGCAATTTTGAAACATCACAAAAAAAACATAAACCCTAAAAACCCAAACACAGCCACCCCCGGTTTGATTTTTTTTTTTCCACACCTTGAGCCGCCGCCACCCCCCTCTGTCTCTCGTCCCTCACTCTCAACCTCCCCCAAAACAGCAGCAACCCGGACTAAGCTCAGCCCCCTCCATCACAGTTCTCTCCCGTTTTTTTTCCAGCCCTCACTGTCTCCCTCACCCCTCTCTCGGCCACGCCTCTATTTTCGGTTGAAAATCAGAGGGACCTTCCCGATTCCCACAAATCTTCCCCTCTCAGTCGTTTCTCCTTCAACCGGTTAGCAGCAGCCCTTCTTCGGCCGACCAGCACCAGACCCTCCCCCTTTCAGCAGCGTCTCCTCCTCCTCCGGACCATCAACGCCGTCCTCCAACAACATCAGCTCCTCCCTACAGACCCGATCTCCACAGCACCGCCACCGAACTCCTCGTTCAACCGACCTCCACTAGCAGCTACACAGAAGCGGCAGATCTTCCTTCTCCACCGCTGCTCCGGCGAGTCACCCAACACTCCTCAACAGATCTATGACCGAGGAAGAAGGAGAGAGAAGCAGATCTAAGAAGAAGACCGAAAACAAATCTGGACCCGAAAACTTAAAATCAACTGCCATTGTTGTGTTTTTTTGGGATTTGCAGGTGACGGGCAGCAGGAGATTGAAGAGGAAAGGAAGCCATTACAGCCCCCTCACACTGCCTGGATTTCAGGGCGGCGCGTGAACCCACGCGCCGTCAGTGATGGCGGCGCGTGGAGGAGACGTGCCGCCACTGTTCATACGGCTGCAGATGGCCTTCCCTGCAAATTCTGGAGTTCTAGGGACCATTCTGTAATTTTTTAGTTATGTAATGTAATTTTTGTTTAGTGTTGTATTTTTTTTTATTTGTAATGTGGATGTACAAAAAGAAAAGAACAAAAAAAGAAAAGAAAAGAAAAATAAATAATAAAAAGAAAGTTGTGTGTGTGTTTTTTTATTTATTTATGTTATTGAATTATAAAAATAAAAAAGGACAAAAAGGATTATTTGTTAATTTAAATATGGTTAAATATCTCAAGGATAAATAAAATCAAGTTGTATTTTCCATGAAAGTGTAAGAACATGTTTCTACACATATTCGGGGATTTAATAACTGATTTATTAAAGCCTTAGAATTTAATTAATATTTTAAATTTTCAAATCACATCAGACCGCAAAACAGCTTACCTCAGGTAGGGTGCGTTAGGGGTGCTAATACCTTCCCTAACCACAACCAGTCCCTTACCCGCGATCTCTGACAAGACCAGTATATCAGGTTTCCTAGTAGCCCTCAATGAATTACTAGGTGGTGACTCCAACGAACAAATCAAAGAACCAAATCAGCAAAACAAACGAAAAAACGCCATCGAACGCCGCATGTGGATTTTTTGGGGTGCGACATGCCTGATAACTCTCGGATCATGATGGTTTTCGAATTATTTGAACAATTTACTTTATTTAATTCGATTTGATAAACTTGATGACTAGATTAATCCTATAAAAATTCATGTAAGATTATCTAATCAATAATTTTTATATAAAATAATATTATTTTATTAAAAAAACTCATTAAACTTATCGTTATAATCAATAATTTTTATATATTTAACCCATCACCCAAATCTCGAATCAAATTATAAAACAGGCTGATCAATATAATTAGTGACTCCAAGATAGAGGTTTGCTTGGCTTGTGAGACTGTGTGGTGTGAATTGATAATATGGAGGTGATAATTATGACAAATGGGCAAAACGGTTTATCTGGTTTTGAAAGAAATGGGAACTTAACCTGTAATTGTAGCTGGAAACCATATTCTTCATGTGGGCCTTTGAATTCTTGGAGACCTCCAATTTGTGGTGTTCCATTGAAGAGCAGGTGACACGGCCAAAAGATTGATATCTTCTTCCAAATGCAGGAGTGTCGAAGTAATAAATAACCCGGCAAGACTAGGGTCGAACCACAGAGAGGTTAATTGTATAAATTATAAATAACAAGACAACAACAACAACAACAACAACAACAACAACAATAACAACAATAACAAAAACAACAACAACAATAATAATAATAATAGTCAGTATGTGGCGTTGTTATACCTGAGAATGATCTAAAAGATCGAGTCACAGGTTTCCAGCCTATATACTGAGTTTATGAAAAGATCAAAGAGATATATTATATAATATAAACAGATTTCTGATGCGAATGAACAAGGCAAGACCAACAATATCAGGATCCTTGATCAAACACAGAGCATACTTAACGTACATAAAATATAACAAGAATGTAAATAATAATAATAATAATAATAATAATAATAATAATAGTAGTAGTAGTAGTAGTAATAATAATAATAATAATAATAATAATAATAATAAAAAGAAGAGGAGGAAGAAATTAATGAGAACTTTGAGATGGAAGATTAATGTAAGGATTAAACAATGATAAAAACAAATGTCAAGGTTAGAGGATCCACCAATGGTATTTCAAACAAGTATAGTATAAACTCTTATTACTCAATTTGGAAACCACACACGAAGGAGGTTCCAATCGGATGATTTGTCATTAATAGCTCATTATAAATTATTAACATGATCATATTAATTATCTTATTTACATAACACCAAACTTTTAAATATTGTCAGGAATTCATGATGTTAACAACAAATCAAGTTCCTTTTCATAGCCCAGGTGTAGGTAATACCATACGGTTGGGCTATGAGAGTGCCAAGCATTTGTTGTACCAAGTATTATACAACACAAATCTAGATTAACCATTTAACAAGCAAGGTATTAAGAATTAGTAAGATAAAAAGATAAGACATGTTAATATTAAACATTAAGGTCCATATTGAGTTTACACCATACTTGTTCTTACACCATTAGTGTAACCTTTTCACCTTGACATAATAAACTTAGCTAAACATAATGAACAAGAGAAACATAAATAAACAAAACAAGAACATAAATAAGATACAAGTTAACTAAGGAAAGGAAAGGAAATGAAAAGCATAAACAAGAAATTAATGAAAGCAAAACTTAAGAATTACAAAAAATATAAAGAGAGAAATAAAGAGCATGAACTTGATCTGAACAACCAAGCCCCTAAATACATGGAAAATACCTCTTTTTATAGGCCAAAATTCGGAATTATTGATTTGATGATTAATTGTTGAGTGGGTGGTCAACTTTTGACTTTGTGAAAATCCTTATCTTCTTGTCTGAATAAAACGAAAATGCTAGCATCAGAACTGGGTCCACTTGAAAGCATGAAAGTTGTAGGAAATTGACTCAGCTTTCCAAGAAAAAACAATGGAGGTGATTTGGACTTCTAGAACTCCAGATATGGGCCAAACACTGAACAGTGTTCGGGCTGCAGGACAGATTCAGACTTCTCCGTTGTTGCTATAATTTGGACTTGAAAACGGCCTTTTTAGATTTTTATGTTCACATGAAAGTTGTAGGGCTATGTCTCACCAAGTGTGTGTAAAAATTTTAGATCATTTGGACATCTAAAACTCGAGATATGACCCAAATACCGAATAGTATTCCAATTTAGACTGCACCAACATCTCTTTTCTAAGCTTCACCCTTCTTTATCTTCAAAATTTCAGTAGTTGAATTCATCAATCAATCCTTTGATTTATTTGATAAGCCTGCATTTAAGATGAACATTTACCATATATTAATGCATTTTATAGTATTAGACTTGTTATTATAAAACATGCTTTAATTAAGGAGTTATTGATACTTTAAGTGCAAAATGATGATATAAAACCTTGATAAATATGCACTTTTATGTACTAATCAGCAGGCGTGTGAAAGCAATGAGAGTTGTTGGTTTAAGAGTTAAGGCATTGCAAAAAGACGAGTCTGATAATTGGTTGGTTGGTGGTGGTGGGGTTATTGAGAAAGAGTTAGAATTTAAACCATCTTTTGGTGAGTATTTGTGTTGGGGGAATCCCGACCAGTGATGTACTGATAATTGCTCAACGGAGGGCAAGCACACTAACACAATATTTAATGTGGTTCGGCAAATCACCTACATCCACGGGAGAGAGTCTATTATTGCGATGTCGCGGTCGCACAAATTAATTACCCTAGCTTAAAACACACAAGATAGTATAGAGCAAGCAAGGGGTCAATCCCACAAGGAAGGTTTAGTTCAGATTTTTATGTTATACGTTATGCAATGGGGGGGTTTGATTTGCAATGATTTAAACTATGGCAGAAATTAAACTAGCAAATAAAATCAATTGAAACTGAAATATATTAAGAAAACAAACCTTGGTTGTAAGCACACATCCACCAACGAAAATTAGAACCGATCCTTGAAACGAAACTCCAGTTTATATTATGAATTCTATCTTTTCTTAATATTGGTTAATTAACGGATCTGTCGTATAACTAGCCCTAACCAACAAATAATCACAATGTCCGCACTAATGATTTAATCCAATGGCAGCCTTAAGATCCAGATAAATTAATTAATCTTAACAACCAAGTTGTCAGTTTGTGTTGCTTTGATCGAATGTTCTCCCTAAGTTTAATAACGTAGTTCCGCTACAATTATCAAGCTTAGTTGCTTCACAAGTTTATATACCACAACTCCGGTTTTGATATCAAACTTAGCAATAGATTGTTCACAATAATAACTTAGAGTCCACTCTAGCAATTAAGATAAACAATCATAGGAAATATGCAAAGGAAAACAATCATACTCATTCATAACATAAACTAAAAATAAAAGGAAGAATAAATCTCACGGTTCTTGAAATCCGAAGGTTTGTTGTATCCTTGCAACCAAGAAAAGAGCTTAGCCTTGCATATCTATTGAACAACTACTCCTAAAGATGGAAGAATTTGTAGATGGGAGAGTTTGTGTTTCTTCTCTTCTTGCTTCTACCTCCTTCTACTCACCCTCTATTTATACACAAATTGTAAGTAAGAAAATCAAGGTTCAAGTGTGAACATGAATAGATGGTGGTAGTGTGAAGGCGACTGGCGGCTGGTGGTTGCTGGTTGGCTTGAGATTGGTGGCTGCCTTCTTTGACCTTCTAGAATATTTACTAGAGGATCTAAATTTCTAGAAACACTTGTATGTCGGTTTGGATGCTTCTGGATGAAATTTGGATTCGTTTCTTCACGCAATCTGCTTGCTGGCAGAATTCAGCTGTCATCTTTGAAAACTCATATCTCCCTCATATGACATCGGTTTTGGCTGAAATTTGGAGCGTTTATAGAGCTTTCAATAAGGAATCCAAAACAATTGAGTTTGCATCAATTGGACTTCTGAAGCTTCAGATATTGAATTTTGAATGGGTAAAGGTCAACATTGGCAGACTGCGAGATTTGACTTTGAAGGATGTGATTTCCATGATCTTTCTCTTTTTATTTTTCTTGCATTACATTTCCAGAAAGGTATGGATGTTAGCTTTGTAATGCCATTGGAATCACTTCGTTTCAACCTTTAGAACTTACGCTCTGCACAAAACATCGACTAAACATCAAATCTGCCAATTACCTCCAATTTACTCCTTTTTGTATCTTTCATCCAAAAGTGTCTTCAAAACATAAAACAAAGAATATCAAGACATTTTATATAAATAACATACACAAAACACTAGTTAAATGCGGGTGAAACTATCGAATAATATGGTTATATCATCTATATTATTTAGAGATAGAGAAAGAATACAACACATGGAAAAGGATCACATCTACTCAACTCCCATCTCTCATTGCTGCATAGGGCAGCAGGGCTGCGGGTGGCAGCCCTTCTCTTTCTTTCTCTCTTCACACTCTCTACATTCTCACAATCCCTCTCTCTCATTTTGCTCTCTATCTTTGGGTGCCTATTTATAGGCAAGGATGGCAGCTCTTCTTCTTCAATCCAGCAGCTGCACATGGGTTGATGTATTTGTCAATGGTGGGTGCAACCACCATTGACAAATGGTAACCCTACCCCTTAGGGTAGGTTGCCCATTAATGGCAAATCCCAACAATCACCCCCTTTGACATTTATATGGGCAGTTGTCCTCTTGCTCCTTCAGCACAATCTTGCATCTTGCAGCTCTTCCAAGCTTACCATTCCGAGAGCGTCCGTGGCCAAGTTTACAGGTACTCGCCAAACCTTTCAATCACTAGAGTCACCAAAACACACCCTTGCTCACACTAAAGGATCACTTCAACCAGATGGTCTGCCACTTCACATCTGAAGAGTGTTAACGCTTGTCTCTGGGACGCATTCCCCTTCAAGCGAATCAATCATGCTCGGTCCGGAATGATTCATCAAGCCTCACACCAAGGCTTACAACACCCCCTCAAACAGAAATTTCTATTTCCAAGTGCGACAGTCATTAACCGAGTATCTCAATCTGATCACGAGCTCACCACTCTTCCAAGAGTCTACTCAACCAGGAGTTGCGCCTGCCCTCTGTTCCACCCTAGGAACCACGCCTTACTTCTCCATGAGTCTCTCGCTCTTAGTCTCAAGAGTTCAGGTAGCTCTCCACCTTTCCCTATAGGGGTAGCCCATTAAAGGTTGATCCATATATGTCTTGATACTGTGAGTATTAAAATGCCTTCACCGAGCTTACCACCTTGACAAGAGTCAACTTGTTCCCGAAACCTGCGCATGCCCTCTACTCCTTCATAGCAGTCGCGTCTTAATGCTCCACAAGTCATTCACTTATTGTCCAAGGTAAATGTCTTCTAGCTCATTGATCTTTAGCATGGGGGCAATATCCATGAAAGTCAATCCTGCATTTCTCTTCATACTCATCATAGCCACTTCATTTGGCTATACACCTGTCCACTCATATCTAGCCATCACATTGGCTCTGGGGCGTTCTGAACTGGGCTCATGTCGTGGCCCACACACCTTCTTCTCGGTGTCTCCGCTCGTCGTCATGCGGCAGTCTGAAATGGGGCTCCTATCATGGCCCTCACACCTTCTCTTTGAGGTGTCTTTGCCCGTTGTCATGGGCGGTCTGAACTGGGGCTCCTCTAATGGCCCACACCTTCTTTCTAAGGTGTCTCTGTCTGTCGTCATGAGACGGTCTGAACTTGGACTCATAACATGGTCGTCACACCTTCTCCTAAGGTATCTCCACCTGTCGTCATGAGACGGCCACATCCTCCTTCATCGGGGATGTCTCTAGTGGCTCCAAGATTCTCTACCACCATGTGGACTGGGGAGATATTACTGCCACTCACTACATAGAAAGAGAAAGTTGCGGTATACTCCTCGCAATCCTCCACCTTGATTTCTATGTTTGGAGCTTCTGCGTCTTTCATCATCACACTTGACAACTCCACCTACACCAAACTCTCTTTGGTGCCTTCGCCTTTCATAGACGGTCGCCTTTTATCACAGGTGTTCGCACCCCCTCAATTAGGTGCCTCTGCAACAGCTCATCTTTCCATCTTTGCATGCATTGGAAAGGTCTTTGCTTGTTGCCTTCATCAAGAGCACAAGAGACACAACCTTCATACAGTCTCTGCTCTGAGCTTCATCTGGGAACTCTTCTTCTCCTTGCACCTGTTGTCTCAATACAGTACCTCGTTAGGATCCTACGGGTACTCCTGCACAATCTCCGTGTGCTCTCGTGCAATTTCTGTTCTCCAGATTTCTCCCTATTCCTTGCTTATGTTTGACAGCAGCTCATCCTGTCATAACACTTATCCAAGTCAGAATAGGGTGTCAATCTTTATCCCCTTGCTGTATTTCTCTTCCATTATTAGGGTCTTCATCAATTCTCCCTTCGAGAAATCACAGTCAACGAATCTAACTTATTTGGAGAAATCACCACTCCATCAGATCCTTGATCATACGGAACCCAACTGTTCCCCTTGAGCCGTCATCTTGCTAGTCTTCAACCGTTTCATTACAAACTGCTATATATACGAAAATAGTATTGTATGGATAATCCTTCCACTAAACAAGTTCCCAGGAAAGATTGGAGGGGTCACAACGGTCCCGCTTAAAACCCAATCTCCTAGACATAACTTCTTAGGCCATATCTATCCATCGTACTGTCTTCCGTATATACAACCATTTGCTAGCTTTGTTGCCACTTTCCTTTACAAGTGATCTGGAATGTATAGGTTTAATACATGATTTCTCAACATCTAGTGAGACTACTAGTGCTTAGATTCGTCAAGATTGGTCTTCGTCAATTTTCACTCAACACCTCTAATTGTCCACATAACCGGGTGTCTAGAGTGTCCCAATTTTGCCTTCCATTAAGGCATTATATTTCCCCACTTAACAGTTCGGCACATGTAATTGGGTAAACATGTGCACCTTCTTCTTCTTCATCTCCATCGACCTCCATCAAGACCCTCAGATGCCTCCTGATTGGGCAATCTCTCTTTAATAATTCACCACCGCTATTTTTGGTCTCGAATCTCAACGATCAGACCGTACCATTGCATCCGGAATGATCAAATTAGCTGGAAACATGTCTTGAATCGTCCAAATCGCACTTTAGACGGCTAAGTTTTGATCAAAACAATTTTTGCCTGATCAACGGCTCAGATTCAATCTCAGATCCGGTTGCACGTAGACTGCGCTACATTGAATCATGTCCCTCGGCTCGGCTCACGGATGACCTGACCGGCGGGTCCCACTGTGCTGACGTGGCTCTGACAGGTGTTGACATGGCATGCTGACTGTGTATGATGACATCACCATTACATCATGCTGATGTCATCCTTATCCGGGTCAGCCACGTGGGTCGGGTCGTCTGGTATTTGGGTCGGGTCGACCCATCAGGGCGGAGAAGATGCGTGCGACGCGTGGCGCGCGTGGGCAGCGACCTCGCCGGCGCGTGCGGCCATGTCCGACGTCCGATTTCGACGCGGTTTTCAACAGTGGCTTCGTCTCTTCCTCCTCTACACAGTGGTATGGTCAAAACATAATTTTGACAACTTTTATTTTTGAGCAAAAATCAAACAACACTTAAACCATATGCTCTGATACCAATTGTTGGGGGAATCCCGACCGGTGATGTACTGATAATTGCTCAACGGAGGGCAAGCACACTGACACAATATTTAACGTGGTTTGGCAAATCGCCTACATCCACGGGAGAGAGTCTATATTATTTAGAGATAGAGAAAGAATACAACATATGGAGAAGGATCACATCCACTTAACTCCCATCTCTCATTGTTGCATAGAGCAGCAGCTGCATAAGGCAGCAGGGCTGCTGGTGGCAGCCCTTCTCTTTCTTTCTCTCTTCACACTTCTACATTCTCACAATCCCTCTCTCTCATTTTGCTCTTTATCTTTGGGTAGGTTGCCCATTAATAACAAATCCCAACAATTTGAAGGCTATGGAGTCTGTTAAGACTGGAAGAGAAAAGAATCAAGTACATAAGTCAAATAGTTATAAGTTGAAGGATGATTTAGAGGGGAATGATGCGCCATTGTTGGAAAGAGATGAAAGGATTGTAAAATTGAGGGGGTTTAAGGATCGAGTGAAGGTGTCCAAAGTCATGGAAAGTGATGAGTTTGGCGAGAATGCTAATGGGTCCAGTGGTGAGGAAGATGTAGTTAACGCAGAGCTTGATTACAGAGGAGGAAGAATTATAGAGTTCAATTATAATGTGGATGGCAAAGAAAGTCATGCGCATGCTTAATTCTTTTCATGTGGAATTATAGGAGTTCTAATTTGAAGGGTGATTTAGAGGAGAGTGATTGCCCTGTCTTCGAAAACTTGTTTGAATTTTGTCAGATTTATGCTGGTGGAACTATAGGTAAATGAAAACAAGAGAAGACTGCTGTCATAGCATTGTTTGGTTTGACCATTTAGCTTTATTTACCATTCAACCTTAAATGCTGACTGACATTTTCTGACAGATGCTGCACATAGGTTGAACAATCAACTGTGTGACATTGCTATAAATTGGGCTGGTGGATTACATCATGCAAAAAAGTGCGGGGCATCTGGTTTTTGTACATCAATGACCTGGTTTTGGGGATTTTGGAGCTTCTGAAACACCATGCTCGTGTTCTGTACATTGATATAGATGTTCATCATGGTGATGGTGTTGAAGAAGCCTTTTATTTCACTGACAGGTAGTGAAAGCTTATATTCTATTATGAATTTGGACTGGTAGTGGAATGGTAAAGCCATGAGAAATACAAAATTTTTGTTTATCATTTGACAGGGTGATGACTGTGAGTTTTCACAAGTATGGAGATATGTTCTTTCCTGGAACTGGTGATGTTAAGGTGATTATTTAATGCTTTTTCATTCTTTTATATTCCTAATGTCAAGCAACTGTATTTTTGTGTTTGTTACCTTATTCTGTTTTCATACAAAGCGTTGCTGGTTACTCTAAATCTTTTTCTTCTTCTTTTTTGAATGATGCAACATTATATTTCTCCCCCTCAAACTCAGTTTGTCTGCCCTGATATTTAGTGAAACAGGGATGCAACAACCTCAGAAATATTCTGCTGCCTCCTAATATTTTCCCTGGTTTCTATGAACCTTTTATCTATATATCATTCTTGTTCCAGACAAGTCTTGTACCAAGTGAAATTGGAATAAAATACTGATATGGTTCTTATTGAAGGAACTAGGAGAAAGAGAAGGAAAATTGTATGCTATAAATGTTCCACTGAAAGATGGAATCGATGACACTAGCTTCACTCGACTATTTAAAACAGTAAGTTCAGATTTCAACCCGCCCACACACACGGACACAAAAACATGTAGCAGTTATTTGCTTGTAATTGTAATTGTTACATTTCTTTTTCTTCCCTTGTGCATTTGTCCTAACACGGAGCAGTTAATTTGCTTGTTCTGTTGTTGGTGCTGCATGAATGGTCTTAAGCCAGTTGGTGATGTATTAATCTGGTGTGCATTGTGATGTTTGTTGCAGGGCATGCAGAATGTGTTAGGTTTGTGAAGAAATTCAACTTGCCCTTGTTGGTATGTTCTTATTTGCTCCAATTCCAACACTGAAAAAATGTTTTGCATACTGTTCCATTTTCCCTAAAGATTTTGAAATTGAAAGGGAAGAGCTGGTTCAACTTTGGATGGCTGAAGGTTTTCTCAGGCCATCAAATGGGAGGATGGAAGACGAAGGCAGCAAGTGTTTTAATGACTTGCTTGCAAATTCCTTTTTCCAAGATGTTAAAAGGAACGAGTGTGAGATCGTAACAAGTTGCAAGATGCATGATCTAGTGCATGATCTTGCATTACAGGTCTCAAAATCAGAAGCGTTAAATCTGGAAGAGGGTTCGGCTGTTGATGGTGCATCTCATATTCGTCATCTAAATCTCGTATCTCGTGGGGATGACAAGGCAGCATTAACAGCGGTTGATGCTAAAAAATTGCGAACTGTTTTCTCAATGGTTGATGTACTCAACGGGCCTTGGAAATTCAAAAGCTTGAGAACTCTCAAATTGCGATGGTCTGATATCACAGAGTTACCAGATTCAATTTGCAAGCTGAGACATTTGAGATATCTTGATGTCTCAGATACTGCTATTAGAGCATTGCCGGAATCCATCACCAAGCTCTACCATTTGGAAACATTAAGATTCACTGATTGCGAGTCACTAGAAAAGCTTCCCCAGAAAGTGAGGAATTTAGTGAGCTTGAGACATCTTCATTTTGATGATCCAAAGCTAGTGCCAGCTGAGGTGAGACTCTTAACACGCCTTCAAACTCTGCCGATATTTTCTGTGGGTCCAGATCATATGGTTGAAGAGCTGGGATGTTTGAAAGAACTAAGAGGAGCATTGAAGATATGCAAGCTTGAGCAAGTGAGAGACAGAGAAGAAGCTGAGAAGGCAGAACTGAGTGGAAAAAGAATGAACAAATTGGTGTTTGAATGGAGTAGTGATGAAGGTAACAGCAGTGTCAATAGCGAGGATGTGCTGGAAGGCCTGCAGCCTCACCCAGACATAAGAAGCTTGACAATTGAGGGTTATGGAGGTGAAAATTTCTCATCATGGATATTGCAACTCAATAATCTGACGGTGCTGAGATTGAAAGGCTGCAGCAAGTTGAGGCAACTCCCAACACTTGGATGTCTTCCACGCCTTAAGATTCTAGAGATGAGTGGAATGCCTAATGTGAAATGTATAGGCAATGAGTTCTATAGCAGCAGAGACAGCGCAGGTGTACTGTTTCCAGCACTAAAAGAACTCCCAACACTTGAATGTTGCTCGATGTTGGACCGTTGAAACAGGAGTTCTTTTAGACACAGAACTGCCCAATGGTATGCTAATATAATCACTTCCTTTTTTGTTTGAGTGAGCAGGAGAACTTAAATAGCAAATCTTATCTTAGCACAATCAAAATGCAAGTACTAGACAATCTCCGTTGCATCCAACATGCTCCAAGTGTACAGATGCAAGAGGTGAGTTAGATGCAAGTATTTGTTAAAGTAGCTAAGCTAACCAATCAAAGATTCAATTAGTCAAATCTGCAGTGCTTTGCAAAAGGATTAAAGGAAACTAAACTAGATATTAGTTGACGATGACAATCATATCTGCAGGTACCTCCTGACTTCTACATTCCCGATTTTGATGAAGATGAGCAAAACCCTGATGAGCGCATGGATCGTAAGTTGAATACTCAAAATTATGTGCTCTCACACTGATGGCTGCACACACGGTGGAGCACATTGGTGTCTTAAACTAGTGCACTTTTTGCTCCTTTTGAGTTTTTTGTTTTCTCATCTAGATGTTTTTCCCTGTTACTAATTTATAATGAATTCTCATTTCAGAGCATACCCAGGACAAGCAAATCCAACGCGACGATGAATATTATGAAGGCGACAATGATAACGACCACGCGGATGGCTCATGAACTTGAGCCATGCCTTTTTTGTTTCCTTGGGAGGATGAACTTTTGACAGGAAAGGGAAGACGTAAAGATGTAAAGGGAACATGGATGGTCTTGTTGTCTGTGCTTATGAATTATTGTAAATTGTTCTTGGCTCATTTGTAAAACTTCTCTGTGCATTCGCCCAAGTAAAAAACCAGTGATTTCCAGTGATTTCCTTGGGATAAATTAGGGCACACATGTAGCACTCTGTCCTCAAACACTCCAATTAAACTCCTCTAAGTCCATGCGAAGAATACATTTTGAGGAATATATTTTGAGATCCTGTTTGTTTGGAGGAAAGTAGGTGTTTTTTGAAAAGTTATTTTTTTAAAAAAATAAATTCTTGAAAAATGAATTATTTTTTGATGTTTGGTAGTGTTATGAAAAATAAACTAGAAAACACTTTCCAGTATTTGATTATTTTCAGTATTTGATTATGTCATGTAAAATGAATTGAAAAATAATTTATTAATGAATTAAGTTTTTTTATATATATATGTCATATAAAAAGATATAACCTTGTGAAATTTTTAATAAATAAAACCTATTAATATTTTTTTTTCAATTTTAAAAGCTTAAAATATGTTTTTTTTTTCATATGAAGAGAGCCAAATTAATTTATGGTATTAAGTAAGAGTTAGATATTTAGGTTTTTTGGTATGAAGATTTTTTAAAAAGATCAATAAATACAAATATTTTGATGGGGTTTTTGGATAAAGATTTTTTTTTTTACGGGTATAGACAATTATCCCTGTAATATTTTTTTAATATATATCAAATAAGCATGAAGAAATAAATATAAATATCTTACATTAAACATGGTCATGCATAAATATTAAGTTTTGATGTAACATTCATACATATTAGTTCAAACTAACAAACATAAACATGCTAGACCGAATTAAACAAGTAAACATACTTGCCAAATAACAAACATAAACTTTCTTATCATAGTAAAATCATCTTAGCAATCAGGCTTGTAACAGTGTTGGTTTGCAAAATTCTGAACCCAAATTTTCCTCAAATTAGTATTTTTTGCCATAAATGTTTTTGCCATCATTTCATGTTAGACCAAGTGATCAAATGCATCCCCAAGAGTGATCTCATCAATGACTTCAATTTTCATCACTTCTGTATATAGCTCACTAACATCAAGTTAATTTTTGCTGAGGCTTTGGATTGTAAATGCTACATCTCCAATCTTTTTAAACAACTTTTCAACACTATCATTTTCATACATGTTATTTCTCTTCCTATGTTGCCTCTTTTGTGCACTAGAGGAAGATGTCTCTTTTTCTTTTGAAGTTTCTTCATATTCCCTTTCATTTTTAATTGAAATTGATTATTCTTCAGTGTTCTCTTTCAAGTTGACATCAACATATGATTTGACATAATTTCCGGTTGCTATATCTTTTCCAACAACAATTGTCATTACCTCATACATATCAAGTTTTTTGTTGGGATACTTGTCATGATTGGGATGTGCATATTCATAAAATTTAGAATACACAATTTTTTAGTTCCTTGTATAACATTTTGGAAACAAAAATAAATATAAAAATCACGAAGAGTATAATATCTATCATACCTTCACTTCTTCATCATATACATCTTTCAAAACTGTAATCATCTTCAAACAATCATCCCAACCAAAGCCACTTTTATTTTTAAGTTTGGTTATTATCCCCCATTCTTTTTTCACAGTTTTGAGATGGTTGTCAACATACTTAGGCTTGCATTGCACATTGAACTTTTGACTAATTTATGTAGCCACCTTAACAAAAGATTTTACTCTAAAGGTGGAAGAATGTTTGTTTTCTTTAAGTGCCTTCTCAGCTAATATCTCAAGTAGCATGTGAGACATGAGCTTAGACCATGTAAAGTGTTTGCCCTTGCATTTTTCATTCTGTGTGGTACTCATTTCTACAAAAAACAAAATTATAAATTTATACAAAATATAATCATACAATATTTAGATTTAATAAATTAAATATAAAAACTACAATTAATATTTAAAAGAGAATACATAAAATACATAAGAAACTATAATAAAGTCAACAAACAATCTAAATACATAACAAAGATAATACAAACTTAAGCAAAACATAATAAAAACAAACACATATAATTACCACTTAATTACTAGTTTCTTTGAGTGTTATAATCATTCCACGTGGTTGATGCAATCATTTCTCTTTTTGTTATCCACTCCATATTCTCTTCCCTCTCCTCCCGTTGACTTAAGTTGATTGTTCGTCTAATTGGTTTACTTTCTGAATATATTTCTTCCATAAAAAAGTCATAAGGATCAACTCCTACAATGTGATTAAGAATAATACAACATGCAAGCACAACATCTACTTGTGTTTCATAAGACCAAAAAGATTTTCCATCAATTGATCTAAAACGACTCTTCAAAATACCAAACCTTCGCTCAATAACAGTTCTCAACAAAGAGTGTCGAAAATTAAATAGCTCATTTTTATTTTCTAATGAATGTTCTGTAAACTCGTTCAAGTGATGTCGAACTCCACGAAAAGGATCAATGATTCTTTTTCAAATATTGTAACTAGCATCACCAAGATAATATTTCCCTACAAATTAGAAAAAAAAAAAACCTTTTACTATCTTTAGCTAATTAAACATTTTATATGTTTATTGCATATAATAAATACTTTATTATATACCTTCTGGAATTTTTAGACCACTAGGTCTTGATAATGCATCACCCAAAACTTGTGAATCATGTGCACTTTCCTCCTAGCCAGCTAAAATATATATAAACTTCAAATCAAAAGTTATAGCTGTTAAAACATTTTGTGTTGTTCCTTATTTCGACCTCGAAACTTTCCTTGAATCTCAACAGGAACATTTGCAGGAACATGGGTACCATCAATTGCTCCCATACAATCCTATATAAACATGAAAAAATAATTTATAACCTTTTCTTCTAGATGTAATTAATTAAGTATAAAAATATTGGTATTGTTCTCATATCTTAAAATAAGGATAGAATCTTCGATCATTCATTATCTCTGCGGGAACTGTATCTCCTGGGTCCTTAATTAGGTATTTGTATAACTTAAGAACTGCTTTTAAAACAATTCTAAAGTAACGATAGATAGTTTTAACTGGCCTATAGTATATACCACTAATAAAACGAAATATTTGGTTGGTTTTAGCCTACAATTTGTAAGAACACAATTACTTACTCCCTAATAAACACATTTTGAGTTGATCGTAATAGGTCATGACTTGTGAGAACATCACACAAATTATATAAGACAACTGGTTTCATACGAATTTATTCGACGCAATGTCTATCACCTCGATTCAAAATGCTATCCATATAGAATTCTCATTGAGCAATTGCATTTATACGTGGTTCTCTTGGTATATAATTTCTATTTCTTTCTTGTTCAATAATAGCTACCCCTGTAGCTATCACAGTTACAACTGCTCCCATACATGCTTCATGAATAATCTTACTATCCATAACAAAAAAGTGAAGTTTTCTGCTAACAAAACCTAAAAATTTGGGGAAATAAACATTAAAAAAGCATATAAAATACTTACATAATCAATACAATAAATTATGCTCAAAGAAGCTGATTCCCAAAACAAACAATGCCTTAAAGGAAATAATTATATAATGAATTTTGTATCCCAAAACAAACAATGCAATAATTTATTAATGAATTATGTATATAAATATTTAACGATCTCAAGTTTTCTACCCAAACCATTTCAATTTTTCATTACTATGTATAATCATCATCATCAACACACATAATATTTCACGGTCTAAGATTTCTACCCAAACCAATTCCCCTTTCATTACTGTGCATCATCATCATCATTAACGCACACAACATCACTGTGCATCACCATCAATGCACACACATCACACCTAAAAAGCACACGAAACACATATCATCAACAGAGAAGAAAAGCATTTACAAGAAAGCATAAGAGAAGGAGATAGAGAGCCAAAGGTAGCAGATTTGGGAAGGGGGCATTGAGTGGGTCGGGTTCTACTAGAAGAGAAGCAATTAAAGAAAAGGAGAGGAAGATGAAGAGATGGAGGGGAATTGAAAGCATATCTTTTTGATAAAACAAAATGAGAAACAGAGCATGGGTTTGCTGTGTTTTTTTCACAGAAACCAAACAAAATGTTTTGTTTGGTTTCTATGAAAAAACACAGCAAACCCGGTTTCTATGAAAAAATCATAGCATGGGAAAAATGGGTTTGGGTTTGCTGTGTATGGGTTGTTGTGTTTGGTTTCTGGAAAAAATACAGGGGTTTGGGTTTGTTGTGTATGGGTTGCCTGGTGAAGAGTGGCTCGACAGGGAAGGAATGGCGAAACAAAGGGTGCCATCGGCTTAACGAAGGAATGGTGATTCTTTGAGTTTGTTGTGATTCTTTAAGTGGCGAAACGAAGGAATGGTGATTCTCTGAGTTTGTTGTGTTTGTGTATGGGTTTGCTGTGTTTGGTTTCTAGGAAAAATTTTGGGTTTGTTGTGGTTGATTTTTCCCAGGGGTTTGGGTTTGCTGTGGTTGAATGGATTGCATTGTATTGTTTGGTTTCTGAAAAAAAAAATACAGAGCATGGCTTGTAGTAAATTAACAAGATAAATCATGAAAAAAACACAACAAATATATCACAAGATTTATACTATTATTATAACTACAGATTAAAAATAAAAAGGATGAAAACATAAGATAAACAAAGACATTTGAGGAAAAAAAAATTACCTGAAAAAAGAGCTGAGAGATGCCTCAATTGTTCTGTAAAAGATTTAACACAGAGAGAGTTAGAAATTTGTATTTTAGATAATACACGTTTTGTCAACAAAGAAAAGAAAATTGTTTTTCTTAGAATAAGGAAAGGAAAACACTTTACTGCCATAAAATTATTTTTTTTCTTTGATTGGAATTCAGTTTTCTTGACCAACTTTTCTTATGTTTATCAAACATGAAAAAATGTGGAAAATAATTTTTAGAAAAATAAATTCCTAAAACAAACAAGGCATTAACATCACTGGAAAAAAAGTTATAGTTTCCGTTGATGTACATGCTAGTTTGAAAATACTTTTACCATCAAATAAAAAAAACTTCATAATCCTAGATTTTGACCTAATCAAAACTCCAATGTTCAATCAGTTAAACGAACGATGTTGTTTTTGATTCTTTTGGCTAAAAAAATAAGATCAATTGGGTTGATTCTTCTAATTTAAAATCTGGGTCTTGTCTTGATTTTTTGTTTGGGTTTCACAAGTGGAAGTAGGAGAACTTGAAAGCAAGGTTGTCAATTCCGTTTCGGTAGGTGTTTTGTTTTTTCAATTGGAATGGAATGTTTCAGTTTCGGAATGTTTTGGCGTGCCGTTTCGGGGTTGTACTGTTCATATATATATATATATATATTCAACAAAAATAATTCAAATTCAAGATAAATTAATTATAAATTATGCAATACAAACACAATGCCAAACAAATATAATTTCAAATTTTTAAAATATTTCTAAATAGTTAAGATTAAATAGATCTTTAACTTAAAGTAAATTCAATTTAAATAAAATATCAAAATATTATGAAAGTAAAATATTTTAACAAAAATATTTTAAATATAAAGTTAGTTCAACGTTATCAAGTGGCTAATGGAATCTAAAGCATTTTTTTTTATGCTCAAATTCCTACAAAGTGTAAACATGAAAAAAAACAACATAAATATAAACCATATATATTAGTGATAAATCTAATTTTAAAAAATTAATATCATTGTTAATGAAAATAGTAATAATAATTTTTAATATTATTATTAATATCATTGCTATTGAAAATAGTAATAAAAAAGAGTTTTTTATAATCGGGTGGTTTAATTAATAAAATTGAGCAAGATTCAATGGCTTTTCAAGAGCGGAACGGAACATGTGGAATGAAACCGGAACGTTTCAGGCGGAATTTAGCTGAAAAATCCGGAACGGACCGAGATTTAAAATGAGATGAAATTTGTTCCGTTTTGTTCCGTTTTTTAAATTGGTATGAAATGTTTCGGCCGTTCCAGACGGAACAGAACGGAATTGACAACCTTGCTTGAAAGGTTACTTTTTGGGCCCAATAAATTGAGTAGCCCTTAGATAAACATCCTATATTAATACAGAGGCCCAAATGACAGACATCGGCTTCTATTGTGCAAACAGGCAGAACTGCTAGTTTGGAGTTTGGTGCCCCGATAAGTTCCTTGTAAAAGGATGTCATCATGTTATGTCAACAAAATGAATGGTGGACTTGTCAGGAATCGTAGTCAAGCTGATAAAATTACTGACAAGAGATATGTGCAGAAAAACAGATTATCAAAAAGAAGTGACCAGGCTTTTCTTGAAAGGGGATATGGTGAGGATTTTGAAGTGGAAAGGGCTGCCTTTAAAAGCTTTGAGCAATCCAATGATGTTATTGGCAAGACAAAAGTTCCGATGTGGAAAATAGAGGAGAAGATTCAGAAGCTAGGAAACTGGTGTGTAATCTATACTCTTATATATTCTCTCTTTTTTTCTTCATAAGCTCAACTGAACTTTAACTATCCTTTCATTACAACTAACAAGATTTTATTGGCATGTGTGTGCAAATTCTGTGTAGCTAAGCTATTTGGTATTTTGATCTATGCTGTGTAATTGTACCAGTCTTCATGTAACAGAGCAAAGCAATCTGATTCATGTCAAAAGAAGCATTTCCAATACAATGTCTCCGTCCCTGTTTATTTTTCCAACTTTGTGTACTGATACCTGATACATTTTTGAATTCATTGGACTCTGATTTGCCACTGTAACAAGTGGTCCAGAGATTAATGTGCCCCTTCTCCTCACTACATGTTTAGATTACAGTCACACCAAGCAGTTTTGTTGTGGTGGGACAGCCTTAGCCTTGGGGGGCAAGGGGTGCCGTTGGTTTCTTACTTGGTTTGTTCTTTCCAAAAAGCAGGACAGTTCATATAAAAGTAAACAAATTATGGAGGAACAAGTTGTTAAGACATCAATGAAGGGAATGTCTTTTTGTGTGGATGATGTTTTGTTTTAGAAAGTAATTCTCGAGAACCTGCATTCCAGTGGAATTCCTAACTAAATCCATGTGCTTAAAATGCTCATATTCTAAATATTTTTAGCAATTCCTAATAATTTTTAATTTTACTAGGAATGAAATTTGTTCCTGATAATTTCTAATTCAAATCTTGTTTTCTTTGTCTTGGATTTTTTAACATATCCTTTCTTTGTATTTTTAGATGTAATTTTTATATACCAGTATAAAATCAAGTCATAGATATTAAGTTTAGGTAAAAATTTTACATCATAGATAAGTGAACTTTCTAATTCCTAATAATTGTCTATTCCCAATTTTAAATCAGATCAAATTAACTTTCTAATTTCTAATAGTTGTCTATTCTTTCTTCAATGTGGGCATGTGTGCTTGTGTCAATAACGTTGTGAACATACAAGTTCTCTTACATTAAATATGTACATCTATCTTTTCTATGCTTCATTCGAACCAGTCTCATTCTTTGTATCTTTGATGATTCATTTATCATGCCAAGTTGAAGTAGCTCATTGCTTCATTTGAACCAGTCTCATTCTTTGTATCTTTGATGATTCATTTATCATGCCAAGTTGAAGTAGCACATTTCGGCAGGTTAAATGGTGCTGATATTGATATGCCTGAGTGGATGTTCTCTAAGGCAATGCGTAGTGCTAGAGTTAAATATACAGATCATTCTGTATTGAGGATTATCCAGATATTGGGTAAATTGGGCAATTGGAGGCGAGTGCTACAAGTTATCGAGTGGCTTAACATACGAGAACGCTATAAATCCAACAGGCTAAGGTAACATCTTCTCATCTTCTTTGCACTGCTGTTTGTATGCATGAACGGAGAATGCCTTTCTAGAGTACGGAGTACTGAAATTCAAGGAGCAATGGAATTTATCTTGATGCTTGGTAAATTTCAAAGATAATCTCTCAGAGTTTCTTCCCAGACAAAATCTAGATTGTTCTACATAATTGATTAAATTGAACATCATCATACTGCTGGGTGAATCTCTGTCCTGTAAGGAAAGAGAAGCCCACTTTAGTTCTTTGGAGTGTAGCTTTTTTGCAACATATACTCTTTTACCTTTTAACGTTGCAGAAAAAAAGCTTGTTCTGTTTCTAAATATAGTTTTCATGACTTGTATCACTCAATCCAAAATTTTATCCTCTCTTGCATAAGTTCACAAAATTGGAAATTTTGATTGATAATTTGGGTAAATCATCATGTCTTGATACAGTCATGTTTACACAACTGCACTTCATGTACTTGGCAAGGCAAAGAGACCTGTGGAGGCACTCAATTTATTTCATGCAATGCAGGTAATGCTCAAGAATTTTCATCTGATGCCTTGCTCCTTTCTCATGTAATACAAGGTTATTTAATTGAACAATATAAAAGGAAATCCTCACTGACTTGTGTCATTGCTTCTTCTTCTTTTTTTCCCCTGTTCTCTCCAGCAAGAAATGTGTTTGTATCCTGACCTAGTAGCTTATCGTTCTATAGCTGTCACTCTCGGACAAGCAGGATATATGAAGGAACTTTTTGATGTCATAGATAGCATGCGATCTCCTCCCAAGAAGTTCAAATCTGGGGCACTTGGGAAGCGGGACCTAGGGTTGGAACCTGATATTGTTGTCTACAATGCGGTTAGTGACACTTGGCAGTAAACTAGCCGTCTATATCTGGAAAAGATTTGTCTGTAACCTCTGCACTATAATTTTTCCTTCAAAACCCATATTGATGACTGTTAGTTGTCCCAAGCATGTCAAATGTAATTAACTCTGCATGCATGTGTTTGTGGGCATGTGCTCAAAGTCAGCCTGAAATACATGATAGTTCAAAACTGTTATCAAGGTAGAAGCTAATGTTATGGATATTTAAGAAATTGCTAAACCCAGTATAATGCATCACCTTATGCTTATGCTGGATGACATAATAGCCCTCTGAAATTTTTGGATGACAAGTTCGTTTCATTGAATCTACACCTTTCCAAATGATACCCATTAAGCTAAGTTTTGACTTATCTCTGTTATCTAAAAATCTATAGTTTTTCTGCATGTTCTCTAGGTATGAACTGATCTTGTTATCAACAGATTAAACAATAAGCATACTTTGTTAAATTTGAGATGACCTGAAAGGTTGCTTTGTGTTCTTTGTAAAATCATTACTGTATATTGTTTTGAGAGGGCATATTTTCCGTAGTCTTATGATCATTCTAAGAATTTCGACTATCTCATCCATTGCATCTCTTCCCACAAATTGGGTGTAACACCAAGGATGGACTTGTGCCATAACTTGCTGATCATGCATTATCTATTTCCCTTGGCATATTCAATCAATTAGCTGTGAATCATTTCAATTTACATAATGCATAAATCCAGCTAGGATCATCCACGGCATTTTGACATTCCTTCTGTATGTAGGTCCTAAATGCTTGTGTTCGGCGAAAACAATGGGAAGGTGCATTTTGGGTCTTACAGCAGATGAAGGAAAAGGATGTGCAACCTTCTACTGCAACGTATGGACTGGTTATGGAGGTAATAGCTGTTTTTACTATCCATGGTTCTTAACAATATTTCACATCAGCAGAACCTGTATCTTAGATTCTTAGCAATACCTTGTTGTATGAGTTTATCATTGTTCTGATAAACAGCTAGTCATGTTTGCTGACTTGCTACTATGATTATCACTCCATAATTCAACTTTCATAGAGCTGTTCATAGAACTAGACTTCTAATCTAAGCACATGGACTTATTTTTTCTGAGTACAAGTACATCATGAACTGTTGGTTCAAATCCTACCACCAACCTCTATGGTGTCGTCCAGAGATTCATCTCACCTGTTGCCTGGTGCATGATGGCTGAGAGGTTTGAACGTACCCCAGGTTTTACCCAGTGCTAAATAAAAGGTTTAATTTAGAAAAAAGACTTTGATTTGTGCAGTATGAAGTTAGTAACCTAACCTAGGTACATCAGTTTGGTTGAATAGGGTGTCATATGAACTTGCTGTACAATATCAATTCTCTGGTTGGGCTTTCTGTTTCTCATTTTCAATTTTATGGTTCATATTCAAATGACTGCACCTTGATACTTCACAATTAAGATAATTCTAAGGGTTGTTTGATCTTGATTCACTCTCATGTGTTCATGTGGTACTTTCTACTATCTGTTACTGTTGGATTCCAATGTTAGTTTTCAGTAGTAAGAGGGGGTACCATTTCATGGCATCATGAAGTGATAATTTCCCATCATTTTCTGCTCTTTAAGATAGGTGCTCAATCTAGCATCTTTTAGCATCTTTTAGGGTGGTTTTGGTGTGAAATATCATTGTCAAAGCATATGAGCATGAGCTATCCTTTTGACCTGCCTACCATCAAGAAAAATGTTTCCTATGAAAAGCCTCATGTTGTATTATAAAGTGGACTTATGGAACTGGTAACAGTTTGCTAGATATTCTCATTTTCTTGAATATACATCTTAGTTTTTGTAATAACCAGGAAATGATAAAATGGTTTTCTGCCTCATACTTGAGCAGGTCATGCTTGCTTGTGGCAAGTACAACTTGGTTCATGAGTTCTTCAAAAAAGTTCAGAAGTCTTCCATTCCAAATGCCTTAGTTTATAAAGGTGCTTGACTGATCTATCATTTCTTCCATTTGATTTTATAGAACCTCATTTTGAAATCAAATTCTTGTTACATACAGTTCTCGTCAATACTTTTTGGAGAGAGGGTAAGACAGAAGAGGCTGTGTTGGCTGTTAAAGATATGGAAAGACGGGGAATTGTGGGCTCAGCTGCTCTTTATTATGATCTTGCACGCTGTCTCTGTACATCTGGAAGGTGTCAAGAAGCACTAGATCTGGTAATCTTTTTATGCTTAATCTACTATGTTTCTGTTGTGCATGTATGTTTAAAACTGAATATAAAGAACACTGTATTGTAGCTAAACGATCCGCATGCATTGAATGGTGTGTTGCTAATTAGAGTTTATGAGCACGGGGAGCTATATCACTGCAAAAAGCAAAAATCTGTGTATTGATAACTGTTGCCTGCCCAGTTAAGGTTTCAGCTTATACTACTGTTGAATGCACAAAGAATATGCATGTTTTGCAAGTGCGTCTTTGGTTCATTGAGAGACTGAAGAAGCCTTGGGCTGCACAGTTGGGGCCCTTTCCTAACTGCTGGGATGTCTCTTTAGGCATTTAATAGTTTGCAAGCTTTAAAGCTATATATTTTGTACACTCATTGATGCTTTTGTAAAACTCCATGATACAAACAATTAGATTGCAACAGGTTTGGTGTCACTTCAACTACCTACAATTTGTGTGCTTATTATTACCACTAGCTTTTCTTTGAACAAACAATCCATCACAACCTCCTTTCATTTCACAGATTGAGAAAATATGCAAGGTTGCTAATAAGCCGCTTGTAGTAACTTACACTGGCTTAATCCAAGCTTGTCTGGACTCTGGAAACATTCAAAACGCTGTGTACATCTTCAATCAAATGAGGAACTTTTGCCCCCCAAATCTTGTTACTTGCAACATAATGCTGAAAGCGTATCTAGAACATGGATTGTTTGAAGAAGCAAACGAGCTTTTCAACAAGATGTTAGATGATGGCAATCATATCAGCAGAAGATCTGATTACAAGTTTCGGGTAATACCAGATATCTATACTTTCAACACCATGCTTGATGCAAGCATTGCAGAGAACAGGTGGGATGATTTTGAGTATGTTTATCAAAAGATGTTGCGCCATGGGTTCCACTTCAATGCAAACCGTCATCTTCGAATGGTACTGGATGCTTCTAGAGCTGGAAAGGTACTTCTCAAATCTATTGTGATTATTTGAAATTACACTTGTACGTGAACATATTATTGAAATGGATGTTAATAGCATCTCCATAAAAATAACACTAGGCTGCCAAACTGCATCTACGTCCTGACTGAATAGCCTGATTCAAGGTGCTATTATATGAGAACAGTCAAAAGCACTTGTAGGAATAAAATGGATGCCTTGTTGAATTCCTTAGGAGGGATGATAAGAACTTATCTTTTTTAGTACACTTTGGACGCAATCTTTGTAAAATGCTTCTAGGTAATTTCATCTGTTAGAAAATTCTGAATTCTGAAAATTTTAGGAAGTGTAAAATCTCAGAATTCAGAGTTATGAAATCTAACTTTCTTGTCCTTATCCTCTTCAAAATTTTAGATATAAACTGTCAAGAAAATTGCAATTTCTCACTTTATCCTTTCAAGACTTCAGATTTAGTACTAAAAGAATTGTTCATGCCTATATTAATAAAAACAAAAATACATGCAGTATGTGTGTAGTGGCAACGATTAAACAACATCAATAGTGTTCTTTTTGTTTCTAATCTTCAATTCAAGAGAAGTTACAAATTCCCATTGTGACTGTAGGGAGAAGTTTTGGAAATAACTTGGAAGCACTTGGAGCAGGAAGATAGGATTCCTTCGCCGCCTCTTGTCAAACAAAGATTTTGCATGATGCTTGAAAAAGAAGACTTCGATTCTGCTCTTGCTTGTATTACCACAAATTCTGCTGGAGAGTCTCAAGCATTCTGCAAAAGTGCCTGGTTTGAATTTATTCGAAGAAAACGCTCAGCGGTTTAGAAAGGACACCATCATGCGGCTAATGCATGAGGTGCGTGTGCTTGCTGCTCAAAGCAACTCACCAAACCCTGTATTGCAAAATCTATTAATATCCTGTAGTGATTATAATAGGCCTCGTGTAAAGGTTCCTGGATTCAATTTAACATAGATTTTCTGTACAGTTAAATCATGAAAATCCTTGAAATCTTAATGTGATAAGGTTTAGGGTGAGAATGAGTCTTGAAATTATTCGTCCTGAGAATGCCTCAAGACTATGTGGACCAATTAAGGAGTTTCTATCAGTATAAAGCTTCCGCAATCTATCAAGAAACCACTGTAAAGGGCTTGGCGACCTACTACTATGCAAAAGGACTCGATGGGATAGAAACTTCAAATCTGTTGTGTAAAGTAACATTTCAAGCTGTCAAGCTTGTTATAGGTATCCAAGTTCTATGAAGGTGAGGTAAGCCTTTAAAATGGCTTCAGATGTATCTAGATGTATCTACTTGTTAATGCTTGTGATATTGTGTGTTCCTTAGTGTGGTTATAAATAATGTATGAGCAAGGTGTCTTGAAGCCTCGTATTGTGATTACATGCCCAAACTAGCTAGTCGAATAAATGAAGGGACAATAGAGTTTTCGAGGAGATTATTTTTTCTTTTTGGAAAATTGGTTTTTCTTAGTTATTATATTTTTTCTATTTATTTTAAAATATTATGTTTAATAATTTTATTTTTTATTTTGTTTATGAATTTTATTGTTTTTTTTAATTTTCAAGGTTTTTAGTTTGTTTAGGTGTTTTTTTTAGTTTATTTAAGGAGTTGTAAATCTCTTACAAAGGAAAACTACTTGACATGGTAAATTATTAAGAAATAAAATTTTGAATTCTGGTTTTTGGTGTGATGATCCTTTTTAGTAGAAATTGTGTTGTTTGTTTTTGCTATTTTTTTGTATTATTTCTGTTTATATTAGATGGTATCAGAACCTAACAATCTTTGATTATTGTTTGCTTGTTGTATGCTGTTAAATAACCATAGCTGGAAAAAATAATAAAAATAAACATGTTCAAGGAGAGGATGAAGAGGTTTTCTCTTTAGAAAAACAGGTTCATGAGCTAGAAATTGAGGATATACAAAGGTAGATCGCAAAGCTTACGTGATAATTGAAATAAAACACCCAACAAGAATAAGAGGAGAGTAATTGTGAACCATGGCTAATCTAGAGGAGGCAACCTTTTAATTGGGCAGCACTTCATGGAGATTTTGATTTTTAAATTAAACTTTCTAATTTTGTAGGAACTTTACAAGTGGAAGAGTTTTATCGTTTAGTTGAATGAAGTATAAAGGATTTTCAAGTGCATAAAAGTTTAAGAGCAGATAAGGGTGAAGCTTATTGGTATTAGATTAAAAGGGCGAGCTTATGCTTGGTGGAAGCAATTAAAGAGAAAGATAAAGGAACACTTTTTTCCGTTTGGATACATTTAAACTTTTTACAATGACTCCATACATTGGGATGGGAGAACTATTGCTAAGTACATTGAAAACTCTACCAACGGTGACTAAGAATGATTTTTTTCAGAAAGAGTAGTTGATTGCTAGGTACTTAAAGTAGATTATGATAGTTCATGCAAGATGTATTGTGTTTGCATTCTTTATAAATAGTTTTGTAAGCCTATAAGAGAGCTTTGATTATGGATAAACAATAAGTTATTAGGGTAATTAACAAAGGTGGCTTTTGATTTGACCAAAATAACAAGGAGGTGTGCGCTAACAAAAAAAATATCATTCATTTAGCCCGAATCGATAACTAAATATATCACAAGTTAAAGTTCAAGTTCTAGATATGATTTTAAAATTTTAGTGTTTTAGATATGATGAATTAGGACATTGAATTTTATAAGTGTCATAAACCAAAGAGTCGTAAGTGTAAACATTTGTAAGTAAAATAGCATAATGAGAAGAGAAGTGATCCTATTTATGATGATTAATATGGTAGTGAGGAGGTTTTCTAAGATAATGATGGTGCTACCCTCAATTATCCAAAAGAGTTTGCTTATTCTTAAAAGTGATTCAAATCATGATTGGCTACACACTAGTCTTTTTCTTTCAACTTGTACCTTCAAGGACAGTGTATTTAATTTGATTATTGATAGTGGTAATTGTGAAAAGGTGGTGTTAATTGAAGTAGTAGAGAAGTTGCAACTTAAAAAAAAAAACACCATATACCCTACAATTGAAGTAGATGAATCGAGATCCCAATGTAATCATGGATGAATATTATCTTGTTTTATTTTTTATAGGTAAGAGATATTTATATAGTATTTGATATGATGTTGTGTCTATGGATGTATGTCATTTAATGCTGTATAGACCATGATAATATGATAAGAATGCCATGCATAACAAACAATGTAATACTTATACCCTTAATATAGTAATGAAAGAAAAGGGAAGTTGTTAAGAGCGAACATAAAAATATGTTGTTTTTATCCTAATTTATCGAAATGAAAAAAGAGAAGAGAGAGAGATAGAGAGAAAGGAGATTTTAGAGAATCAAGATGACATGAAAAGGGTATGATATGGAATAAGTCATTGGTCGCTACTAATGGTTCTACTAAGATTGAGATTATACTAGTATAAAAACTATTACTAATCTTCAAGGACTTTTTAGCCATTCTTATCGTGTCATTTTTGCAGCAACAAAAATAAAAATAAAAAAACTACTACACATGCCTTCATCTCTTTGCTATCTTCTTTTTATCTCTAAAAAGGAGATAAAAAATGAATAAAATGATCAATGAAGAGTAAAAAAAAAAAGGAGTTTATTTTACTTGAAAAATATTAAATTAATATATTTTTTATGATTTTAATGTTAAAAAAATCAATTCTTGTTTTTTCTTTGGACGATAATTTATTTGTTTTTTAAAAAAAAAACAATGTAAGGTAAATAGTATATTTAAACTCTGTTTTTTTTTCATTTCAAAAGTGTTTTTAAAAAAATTAAAAAATTAATTTTTTTATTTGCTTCAAATTGATATTTTTTTAGTGTTTTTCATATCATTTTGACGTGCGGATATTAAAAAATAATTTTTAAAAAAATAAAAAATTATTTTAATTTTATTTTTTTAGTAAAAAAATACTTTTAAAAATAACCACAATCACACTCCCGAACACCCTTATTAGTGCCTGTTTGAGAACTAGTGGCTTTTGTCTCCTTTTTTTTCCCCTTAAAAGCTAAGTGTTTGAAAAGATTTTTAAAAGTTATTTTGAAGCTCGATCAACATATATATATAACCTGTTAGTGATTTTATATGTATTAGATGGAACTGAGATTATATTTATTTTTAAAGTCCAATATGAAGATATTTTTCGTGAATAGAGTAATATAGCATATAGTTTACTACCGATCAAGGATTAGATATCACAAATTTAACCACATTTTTTTAATCAATTAAATACTTTTAGCTTTTGATTTTTTTTTTCCCATCCGACAATGGTAAAAAATATTATTATACAATTACACATCAAGAAATCTTGGTTAAGTTTTTCTTGTGTCGTGAATTATTTTCTTTTATAATTTACTATAATGCCATCGAACTGTTATAAAACCAGTAATAACACTAGGAGCAAGTCGGCGGTGGCTTGGGACGGCCATTTCCATGGCCACTAAGATCCCGTTTGGCTACGCGTTAGAGTTTGCGTTTCTTCAAAAATGCACTGAATAAATGTTTGGTTAAGAAAAAAAAACTACTTAATGTGCATCGGTCTCCCACAAATAAATTGCGTGCGGAACGCATGGAGATGGAAAGCAGCAAGCTACTGCTTTCTTGGCGCGGCAACAAAAGGCAACCATGCTACACTGCTCACTGAACAGTGTAGCATGCCTCCACTTTTCACTGAACAGTGGAGGCATGCTACACTGTTCAGTGAATAGTGTAGGATGGTTGCCTTTCGTGGAGAAGTAAAATGCATTGAACCGGAGTCCGACCCAGAAAAAAAAAATTATTTTTTAATTGTGTTATATTTGCTTGATGACATAGTATTTGCAGAATTTGATCACAATTCTAATTTGTTCCTGATTATATTTTACAAGTTATGTTGTTGCGTGTTAAAGAAACCAAGAAAATTGTTGGATGTATTTCAGACGTGATGGAATTGTATATCGTTCAATGGAATAATAAAAAAAAATATTTTATATAAGTATGATTTATTTTTATGATTTAATAGCAATAGTTAAAAATCATCATATTAAAATATATTTTTTAAAATTATTTTATAACCTCAATTTTAAAAGCATTCTTAACCAAACACATTAAATTATTTTTTCTTCAATCTCAAATTTCCAGTTTTAACCAAACATCTATTTTTTACCACCTCAATTAAAAGTACTTTTTTATAAAATAATTTTCAAACTACAAACAATAGCTACAATAATTACCACAACAACTCTAACTATCCATTCTGACAACACATTTATCTCATAAATACCACAGAAAATTGTGCAAGTCACACATTTTATCCACCATTTAGCCCGATAAACACTAGTCTGCATAAGCTTCAAATAACCATTCCATGGTGTCGCGTCTTGGAGGTTCCTACAACAGTTAAAATAGCTAACACGGTGTTAGCCATTGAAAGATAAACAACGCTAAAAATTCAAAATGGTTGGAGTTAGATAATATATTATCAATATATAGATTTATAAATCTATATTTTTATAATAAGCGGGAGCCAGTTTGCCTTTTTTTTTTTTTTAATCTTGGGGTCAACTAAAGAGTGTTTTTTAGCTTTTAATTGCATTTGCTACTAAAAAGTAATTGGTTAGTAATCTCAGTAATAATCTTGTTGGTTGTTATTAAATGAAATTAGCTAAGTTAAAATTGGTTAGGCAAGAAATGATTAGGTAATTTTTTTAGAAAGCAAAAGTCTAATGACATTTTAAATTATTGACTTCATGGTTATAATTTTTCAATTTTAACAAATCATCATTAAATTCATATGTATATAAAGTATTTTAATTTTAAGATTTAATGGTTTGTTTTTAAGAATCATAATTGTATATAAAGTTGATGATTTTAAAATAAATAATACTGCATAGACAATGCAATAAATATAAGTTAAATTATTTTATAAGAATGATATTAGAATAATGCTGGATTGCTATTGATTTTATCATTGATATGTGTATATTTTGATACATAGTAGAAGCTAAATAATAATGACATTTGATAGTGTCCGTCCTATATATTCCACAGAAAATAATGATTTATGGTTATTAATATAATGATTTATGGTTTTAATATTATCATTGATCACAAGTATAAATTTGGTTAACATAATAATAAAAGATAATAAGATATTAGTATCTAATAATTGCTTTTGATTATAATTGATTTGGTTAATTTTGATATTAGTCTAAAAGAATGTTGGGATATTGAGAAATAAATCATTCTTAAAATAATGAAGTCTAATTATTGCTTTCATTAATTTAAATACTTTAATTGGTTCTCTCTCCTCAGCATACTACAAAGTAACGGAATAATTAAAACCCCAATTTACCTAAACATGTGTACCCATATGTTGATTGGGATATGAGAAATCTTGGGCCACTCAGAGCCATTCTCCTTTCTACAATTTTCTTTAAGATGTGGACATCCCCATAATCACCAATTCCTTTAATTTGGAGAGGCCGTTGAATGGCTGTTGAACTTGGCATATACTTGAGATTCTTGCAATTATAAATCAGAAGAGGATTGAAGAGAAGAAAGGTTGGCCATCCATTCTGGCAATGCTTCCTCTAACTCCTCTCCATCGAAATACATTATCCTAATTTCTCGAGGGCAGTGAGGTGTTGAAGTTGGTGTGGTACACTCTTCAGTTTATCCCATCCAATATCTGAATAGGGATTTGAGGGACCCACTCAAGTTGAGGTGTTGGAATGAGTTTAAAAACTCCTACAGGAAAAGCCTCCATCTCCTCTTGAGAAACCACCGATGCTCAATTCCTGCAGTTGGGTGAGGCCGCCCAACCAATCATCCTCTGGGATATCTCTGCAAACTGGGACACCTGGTGATTTCTAATTCAACAAGAGAAGGCAAATTGTCGTAAACCATGCCAATCAATACTGATGAGCTTATCACAACAGCTAATCCATAAACTTCGAAGCGAAGACAATTCTTGAAAATCATTGCTATGGATAAGCTCACTCCAATCAATTATTGATAATACCTCTAGAGATGCACAATATTGTAGTCCGCTTGGAAGAGCTCCCAATTTACACCCATTAACAATCAATTTCTTCAAAGAATTCAAATCTCGGAAATCACCAGGAATTGAGATCAACTCACCGCACCCATATATACCCAATTCCACCAGAGCTGTGCAGTGTTGTACGCTTGGAATGGATGCCAGCTTTGGACAGCTCCGTATACTTAAAACTCGAAGAGACGTGAAGCCATGAAATTCACCAGACAAATATCTCAGCTCATCACAATACTGAATGCTCAACTCTTCAAGACTAGGAAATACTGCAACAACTTCTCCACCTGGTACCATCCATTCTTTAAGACCATACATCCAGGATAGAGTGAGTATTTGTAGTGCTGGAAACAGTACACCTGCGCTGTCTCTGCTGCTATAGAACTCATTGCATATACATTTCACATTAGGCATTCCACTCATCTTTAGAATCTTAAGGCGTGGAAGACATCCAAGTGTTGGGAGTTGTCAATGCACAACTCTTCAAGACGGAAATACTGCAACAACTTCTCCACCTGGTAATTTCCATCCCTCTGCTGCTATAGAACTCATTGCATTAGGGAATCTTAAGGAGTTCCAGTGTTTTGGGATAAGGAGGATATACTTGGAAACAGTACACCTGCGCTGTCTCTGGCTGCTATAGAACTCATTGCCTATACATTTCACATTAGGCATTCTACTCATCTCTAGAATCTTAAGGCGTGGAAGACATCCAAGTGTTGGGAGTTGCCTCAACTTGCCACACCCCTCAATGCACAACTCTTCAAGACAAGGAAATACTGCAACAACTTCTCCACCTGGTACCATCCATTCTTCAAGACCATCCATCCAGGATAGAGTGAGTATTTGTAGTGCTGGAAACAGTACACCTGCGCTGTCTCTGCTGCTATAGAACTCATTGCCTATACATTTCACATTAGGCATTCTACTCATCTCTAGAATCTTAAGGCGTGGAAGACATCCAAGTGTTGGGAGTTGCCTCAACTTGCTGCAGCCTTCCAATCTCAGCACCGTCAGATTATTGAGTTGCAATATCCATGATGAGAAATTTTCACCTCCATAACCCTCAATTGTCAAGCTTCTTATGTCTGGGTGAGGCTGCAGGCCTTCCAGCACATCCTCGCTATCGACACTGCTGTTACCTTCATCACCACTCCATTCAAACACCAATTTGTTCATTCTTTTTCCACTCAGTTCTGCCTTCTCAGCTTCTTCTCTGTCTCTCACTTGCTCAAGCTTGCATATCTTCAATGCTCCTCTTAGTTCTTTCAAACATCCCAGCTCTTCAACCATATGATCTGGACCCACAGCGAATATCGGTAGAGTTTGAAGGCGTGTTAAGAGTCTCACCTCAGCTGGCACTAGCTTGGGATCATCAAAATGAAGATGTCTCAAGCTCACTAAATTCCTCACTTTCTGGGGAAGCTTTTCTAGTGACTCGCAATCAGTGAATCTTAATGTTTCCAAATGGTAGAGCTTGGTGATGGATTCCGGCAATGCTCTGATAGCAGTATCCGAGACATCAAGATATCTCAAATGTCTCAGCTTGCAAATTGAATCTGGTAACTCTGTGATATCAGACCATCGCAATTTCAGAGTTCTCAAGCTTTTGAATTTCCAAGACCCATTGAATACATCAACATCAACCATTGAGAAAACAGTTCGCAATTTTCTAGCATCAACCGCTGGAAATGCTGCCTCAACATCCCCACGAGATATGAGATTCAGATGACGAATATGAGATGCGCCATCAACGGCCGAATCCGCCTCCAGATTTAACACTTCTGATTTTGAGACCTGTAATGCAAGATCATGCACTAGATCATGCATCTTGCAACTTGTTACGATCTCACACTCATTCCTTTCAATATCTTGGAAAAAGGAATTTGCAAGCAAGTCATTGAAATACTTGTTGCCTTCGTCTTCCATCCTCCCATTTGATGGCCTGAGAAAACCTTCAGCCATCCAAAGTTGAACCAGCTCTTCCCTTTCAATTTCAAAATCTTTAGGGAAAATGGAACAGTATGCAAAACATTTTTTCAGTGCTGGCGATGACAGGTAATCAAAACTTAATCTCAATATGCGCAAAGGATTTTTATTTACATCCCGAGAATCCCAATTTCTACTCTTTAGAATTGACTTGCCACACATCTGCCTGCTTTCCGTGAAGAGTTTCCTCCAAACATTAGCAAGCAACGGAAGCCCTCCACATTTCTTTGGCAATCTCTGTTCCAATAGACTCCAAGTCTGAAGCTATTGTTTCTCGTCCACCCCCACTCACCTTTTGCTTAATAATGGACCAACATTCATCATCTGTTAGTTTTCCTGGCTCGTGCTGAATACCAGGAGAAGTCTCCATCATGTCTGCGACTTGCTTTTTGCGGGTTGTAACAACAACACCATTCCCATTCATGCTGGTAATTTTTAACAGTTGCTCCTTCAAATCATCCCACTTATCACGGTCTTCATTCCACACATCATCAAGAACAAGAAAAAATGTCTTACTTTCCAGCTCTTTCCTAAGGTTTTCCATAATTGCATCTAGATTGGTCAACCCACCAATAGATTTATCAATCTTTTGCAACATCTCTCCTAAAATCCTCACTTTACTAAAATCATTAGAAACACAAACCCAGATTGTTAAATCAAAGTGTTTTCTCTCCCGCACTACTTCACAAACTTTTTTTGCTACAGTAGTCTTTCCAAGGCCAGCCATCCCCACTATAGGGACAACCGGAAGGACATGTTGGTGTTTGGTCAAGCTAGTCAGTAATTCCATAACTTTAGAGACATCATCCTCCCTTCCTACAACTTCTGAGCTGTCAAGGAACGAATGTGTCTCTCGATCTGGGTCCCAGCTAACTTCTTGAGCTCTATGTACAGGTAGAGATGTCAATCCAAGCCCAAATCCGGCTGCATCTTTCCGGATTTCATCCAGGGCTTCATTGATCTTCTTAACTTTTTGACCCATAATCAAACGGAATGCAACAGGATTGTGGAGTGAAAACCAATCACGTACCTTTCCCTTCTTTTGGTCTTTTCGGAGAATCTCATAAGCAAACTCGTCCAGAACATCTTCAGCATCGTAAGCTACATCCTGTAGGTTCTGCAGCCAACGCTTCACAGACTCGTCTGTTACTGCCCTTCTGGCTGCGTCTTGGAGCACATCTTTGATCATGGTCAAGGACTGGTTGAGCTTTCGCAGCTGGCCCTCCAATCCCCAAGCAAGTCCGATCCCTTTAGCAGCAAGTTCGATCCCTTTAGCAGCAATGGAACTCACCCTTTCCAAGGCAAACGGAAGAAGAAGCTCTGCTGCCATATTCTCCGTCTCTGTTTGTTTTGTTTGTTTGTTTTTTTTTTTTTGGGTGGGGGGTCAAAGAAGAAATTTTGAGCACAAGAGAGATAGAAGCATGGTGTGAAATATTAAAAGATGAAACGGAGCATAGTTGCATGAGGGTCCCTTCCTCCCTAATTGATTGATGGCTGTTGGCAGCATCTTCCACGAACCACTACTGTCATGTTGCTAAGAAAATTCCACGGACGCCTTTGTCGGCATGTTATTTGGTATCACTTTATACCAAATACCATGCCGACAGGAGAAAACGATTCCAAGCTATTGATCATGAACCTGAGAAATTGATGGTATATTTATTTTTGAGATAGTTTTTGTGTTTATAATTTTTAAAAATTAAGTTTTAAAAAGATATGGTTGGATGAGGTTATTTGGATTTAGATATTTATTTGATAAAAATTATAGTTAAGGTTGATAAAAATTATAGTTAAGGTTTATATACAGTAAAAATATGTATATAAATGTTTGGTTGTTATTACTTTTTAAAAGTGTTTTTTACTTTGAAATGCATTAAAATATATTTTTTTTATTTTTTAAAAATTATTTTCGATATCAGCATATCAAAATGATCTGAAAAGATATAAAAATAATTTGAAGTAAAGAAAAAAATAATTTTTTTTAAATTAAAAAAAAATGCTTTTGAAATGTAAAAATAAAAAGAATTTTATGAAACTCAGTTTAAAAACATGTATAAACTGTTTTACAAAAAACCGCATTTCAAATTTAATTTTTTATTAGGTCTTACAGATAAAACATAATTTAGTGTATTATCAAATATCTAACTTTATCTTTTACACCGTAAACATGTAAACTAAGAATAAACAAACACACCCTGATAGCTGAATACTTCCATTATCAACAGGCTGGAGAATATGACTTTCATGCAGTGGTAGAATGATGAGAACACTCTCCAGTTCACTGCATGGTTTGGCAATGGTTTGTGCTACGTATTGAATTTAATTAGTTGAATTAGTCATTACTTTTGTTTAGTTGAAATTGTCAAGCAAATAAGTAGCGGGATAAGGATGAGCTGGAAGCATTCTTGGTCTTCAGCTCTAGTACCGGTTTTTCCTAATTCATTGTATTACCGTTGTAATGTGTCCTATTTAGAGGCACAGGTTCTGTTAGAGAGGGGAATCAGTAAGAACAATTCTCTCAAATACTCTTCTCTTCTTATCTTTCTCTAAACCATCTTATCAGTGGTATCAGAGCCCTTCCGATTCTTGGATACCCGCGGAAAAACTAATGCAGACTTTAGCATGGATGTCACGGAAACTCTTGCTCGACACGATAGCCACTTTGATGAACTGACTCTCAATTTCATTAGAGTCAATGACGCTCTACAAGGTGTTATGGCAGAGCTGCAAGCACTCAGGATGGCCCAATCCACTCGCAACCATGACAGGGACGACAATCCCTTTGCGACCAGGGGCTCATTCAATGATCGGCCTCCACGTCAGCTTAGTCTCAATTAGAGAGAAGTCACACCACTCTCAAGATGAACTTCCCAACGTATGCCGGGGAAGGAGACGATCCCACTGGGTGGATATTTAAAGCAGAGCAATATTTTGAATTCCAAAATATTGAGGCTAACCGACGGGTTCAATTGGCATCCTTTCACTTGACCAATGTAGCCCTGCAATGGTATCGGTGGTACACTAAGACAAGGGGACAATTGCGATGGCATGAATTTGTCACGGCACTTCTTCATCGTTTTGGACCAACGAATTATGAGGATCCGTCCGAAGCATTATCACGGCTCAAACAAACCACCACTGTTAATGCATACCAGGAGGCCTTTGAAAAACTTTCTCATAAGGTGGATGGTCTTCCTGAAAATTTCTTGGTGGGGTGTTTCATTGCTGGATTAAAGGATGAAATTCGCCTTGATGTACGAGTGAAGCAACCCCGAACACTCTCTGAATCCATTAGCGTGGCTCACCTAATTGAAGAGAGGAACCAGTTTCAGAAGAGAACCAATACTCCGATCAGACAGCTGCCAACAACTTCCTAATCAAGCCAGACCTCAACAGCCTTCCACGGTGGGACTTATGGGACCCCCACCTAAGCCATCTCCGAATGCTGGATCCTACAGTGGACATGTTCGCAGAATTACGGGGCAGGAAGCAAGGGAGCGACGAGAAAAAGGGTTGTGCTTTTATTGTGATGAACGGTATACACCTGGCCACCGTTGTTCTAAACCTCAGTTATTTATGATGGTGGATATGCAGCAATTGGATGAAGAACAGGATGAGGAGATGGAAATTGAGACACCTGAAGAAGCTATTCCTGACATCTCATTTCATGCAATGACTGGTACTGATCACCCTCAGACCTTTCGGGTGACAGGAAGGATCGGGCACACTGGGATTATCATCCTCATAGATGGCGGCAGCACCCACAACTTCATTGACCAGTCTGTGGCAGCCAAGTTGGGACTACGGGTGGTTCGTGGTAGGACATTCAAAGTCACGGTGGGAAACAAGGAGGTGATAGAATGCACGGGAAGATGCCTTGGGTTATCCATCTCAATTCAGGGAATTACAATAAGAGCTGATTTTTTTGTGCTTCCCGTGGCAGCCTGTCAAGTAGTCTTAGGAGTACAATGGTTGAGGACGTTGGGACCAATTGAGACGGACTACAAGACACTTCGTATGTCATTCAAACAGAATGGGAAAATTCATGTATTAACAGGATTGTCCAGCACAGACCTTGCTCCCTTAAGCGAAAAAGAGTTGCTGCAATTTTCAGGCATGGGGTTCTTTGTTCATGAGGTTCCAGAGGAGAATGTAACACAAGCCGCTCCATGGTCACCCGAACTCAAGCAGGTATTGACAGAGTTTTCTCATGTGTTTGAGGAACTGAAGGAGTTGCCCCCTACGCGCAACCACGATCACAGAATTCCTTTATTACCGAATCAGCCCTCAGTTAACACTAGGCCATATCGGTACCCACACTATAAAAAAAAATGAAATTGAGAGGCTGGTTAAGGAGTTTCTGCAGTCAGGAATTATTCGCCCAAGTCGGAGTCCTTTTTCATCCCTAGTGTTGCTGATAAAGAAAATGGATGGGTCTTGGCGATTTTGCATGGACTATCGAGCACTCAACGAAATTACGGTTAAGGACAAATTTCCTATACCGGTAATTGACGAGTTACTTGATGAGTTACATGGCGCAAAGGTATTTTCAAAACTTGACCTGCGCTCCGGGTACCACCAGATCCGGGACCATCCTGAAGATATTCCGAATACCGCATTTCGCACACATGATGGGCACTACGAGTTTTTGGTCATGCCATTTGGGTTGACAAACGCTCCCGCATCCTTTCAAAGTCTCATGAACGACCTTTTTCGACCTCATTTGAGACGGTTTGTTTTGGTTTTTTTTTATGATATTTTGATATATAGCAGGTCTTGGGAGGATCATTTGCAACACTTGCGGAAGGTGCTACATGTCCTAGCGACCAATAAGCTATATGCCAAGCTGTCAAAATGCCAATTCGGGGTATTGACAGTGGGGTATTTGGGGCATCTTATTTCTGCTGAAGGGGTTGCGGTCGACCCACAGAAGGTTCAAGCCGTCCAGAATTGGCCAGTACCAACATCATTCAAGAGTGTCCGTGGGTTTTTGGGGCTAGCTGGTTATTACCAAAAGTTTGTGAGAGGCTTTGGGGTGTTAGCTGCTCCTTTAAACAGGCTCCTCTCTAAGGAAGGATTCAGCTGGAACGAGGAGGCTCTTGCTGCCTTTAATCTCTTGAAAAAGGCCCTCCTTTCAACCTCGGTTTTGCGTCTGCCAAATTTTGCTGAGCAGTTCGTGGTAGAGTGTGATGCTTGTGGTGATGGGTTAGGTGCCATTTTGACTCAGAACAATCAACCCATCGCATATTACAGTGAAGCTTTAAAAGGAAAGGCGAAATCCTTGTCAACCTATGACAAAGAGATGTTAGTTGTGGTGAAGGCAGTGAGAAGATGGTGAGCTTATCTACTGGGAAGGTCCTTTGTGATCAAAACGGACCATCGCAGTCTCAAGTACCTCTTGGAACAGCGACTCACCACACCGTCGCAAGCTCAGTGGCTACCAAAAATTATGGGGTTTGACTACGAGATCCAGTACCGGAAGGGGAAGGAGAATCAAGGTGCTGATGCGCTTTCGAGGGTGGCAGCACTTCAGTTCAACGCCTTGTCCATGCCGATTGGAAAGTGGTGGGTTAATCTTCAATAGGAGGTTCTCCAGCAGCCTTATTATGCTACACTGGCTGCCAATCGATCCTTAAAGTGTGTCCAACGAGATGGCGTGTGGATGTAAAAAGGAAAGATCCACTTAAGCTCCACTTCCTTCTTATTACCTGCGGTATTAGCCGATGGCCACTCTTCCCCGGCAGGGGGTCATTTTGGGTACCTCAAGACTCTCACACGCATCTCTTCTAGCTTCTTGTGGCCGAGCATTCACGGTTCCATCAAGCAATTTATTAGAGATTGTGAGGTGTGCCAAAGGTGTAAGCATGAGACCCTTTGGCCCGCTGGGTTACTTCAGCCTCTTCCGGTGCCTCAGCGGATTTGGACCGATATATCGATGGACTTCATCGAAGGGTTACCTCTATCACAAGGGTACAACGTGATTATGGTGGCGGTGGATCGTCTCTCAAAGTATGCACACTTTATGCCATTACGACATCCATTCACGGCTATAGTAGTGGCAAAATGTTTTATGAATAATGTGGTGAAATTGCACGGGATGCCGCTTTCAATTATGAGCGATCGCGACAAAATCTTTATTAGCGATTTCTGGAAATCCTTGTTTCGACTGCATGACACAAAATTGTGCTACAGTTCCAGTTATCATCCCCAAACCGACGGACAAACCGAGGTGGTAAATCGGACTCTAGAGCAGTATTTACGCTGTTTCACGTCCGATCAACCAAAAAAATGGATGGAGTGGCTTGCTTGGGCTGAATATGGGTATAATACAGCAGTGCATTCGGCAAGTAAAATCTCCCCTTTTGAAGCAGTCTACAGGATTCCTCCTCCGTCCTCGGTTCCTTATGTTCCAGGCACCATAAAAATGCAGGTTGTGGATGACATTCTGAAGACAAGGGAGGTGATATTACGTGATCTTCGGTGTCACCTGTTGTTGGCCCAAGAGCGCATGAAGACGTGCACTGATCTGCATCGTCGTGAAGTCTCCTTTCAAGTCGGGGATTATGTGTTTTTGAAGCTGCAGCCTTATCGCCAGAAATCAGTCTCCTTTCGGAGTTCCTTAAAGCTATCCCCAAGATTTTTTGGGCCATTTAGGGTTCTTGCACGGGTAGGGGCTGTGGCTTACAAATTAGACCTACCTGCAGACGCAAGGATACATAATGTGTTTCATGTGAGTTTGCTAAAAAAGAAGTGGGGACCTGTTGTGGAAGATACGGTGGTAACATTGCCACCAATTTCAGCTGAGGAAGTTTTGTTACCAGAACCAGAGGCCATCTTAGACCGGCGGGTGATTCAGAAAGGGAACTATCGTCCAAAAACAGAAATTCTGGTTCAATGGAAAGGAGCTCTTCCTGAGGACGCATCATGGGAGAACTTATGGCGATTTACCAAGACTTATCCCCAATTCAACCTTGCGGACAAGGCTGTTCAAAGGGGGATGGATTGATGAGAACACTCTCCAGTTCACTGCATGGCTTGGCATGGCTGTGCTACGTATTGAATTAATTAGTTGAATTAGTCATTACTTTTGTTTAGTTGAAATTGTCAAGCAAATAAGTAGCGGGATAAGGATGAGCTGGAAGCATTCCTGGTCTTCAGCTCTAGTACCGGGTTTTCCTAATTCATTGTATTACCGTTGTAATGTGTCCTATTTAGAGGCACAGGTTCTGTGAGAGAGGGGAATCAATAAGAACAATTCTCTCAAATACTCTTCTCTTCTTATCTTTCTCTAAACCATCTTATCATAGAACACCTCCTTCCTAGAATCTCCCCATTCCTATAGTAAACAAAAAGTGATAAGCAAGTAGCATCAAGCCACTGACACATAATAGTACCCCACAACAAACATAGAAGTGAAAGTCACGTTCCATATAGATTTGCCCCACTAAAAGCCAGATTTAAAGGTAGCTGTAAAAATTATTATTATTATTATATATTTTTAAATAAAAAATATTTTATAAAATAATTACTTTTATGTTCAAAAATGTTTTTTAAAAAAATTAATTAATTTTTTACAAAATTAATTGTGAAGTATTTTAAAGATGAAATGAAAGTGAGCATTGGAATGCATTGAACATTAAAGCAGAGAAAGTTGCGTGAGGGTCCGTTCCTCCCTATACTAATTGATTGATGGCTGGTGTCAATTTATCATGCCACGGCTGAGAAAATTCCACATTCGCCTCTGTCAGCATTGTATGTATTTAGAATAACTTCTTCCACATTTTTTCGTCAATTTATCACTAGATTTTTAGCCGCAGATATAAAGAAAGGGTAGGTGTTCTTGAAGGGTGTGGAAAATACTTATTTAAATTCTTGAATACTTAAAAATTTATTAACAACCATTCAGGATTTCCCTTTACTTTAAATAATTAAAAATTCTTGAATACTTATTTAAATTACCAAGTTTTTTATTTATTAAAAAAACTATGTTGCTAATTAAAAATATATATGTTTTTGTCAAGATAAAAAATAAATAATAAAAGAAAATTTTGACTTTTTTTATGTAAAATTAATTTATCAATTTTTTGACAAATACTTATTTTAATTATCTTAAAATTAAAATCCTAATAAATTTCCAAAAAGACATTCGTGACGCCCCAAAGTAACAAAGGAAAGAGAAAATCATCAAGCTGTGACTGCGTGGAAAGCTCGAAGATACAGAGGAAGTCACCGTAGATAACCTGTTCTAGTATTGCCTTGCCCTGCACTACACTCTTTGTGTGGAAAAGCAAAGATTCTTTTTTTTTTTTTTAAAGCAAAGATTCTTGATTGCTTTCCTTGGTGAACACATCTTTTCTCTTTTCTTCTGTTCCCTTCTCTTCTTTCCATAAAGCAAAGCAACCGCATTTGCCTCTCCGGAAAGAAAGAGACTCCCTCTAAGCTTCCCACTATCAAAACCTCCTTTAAACCTTTATTTTTATTTATTTATTTTAAGCTCAGGTTAAGATTTTATCAATATTTTTATACTAGTTTTATATAAAAATAAATTTATAATTCTCGATTGAATTATGAAAAAATTCTGAAAATTTATGTAGAACCTCTAAATATGATGGTTTAGCTTGGAATAAATTTTAGAATTTTTAAAGAAATTAATAAATTTGATAAAAAAATCATAATTTAATTAGTTTTACGTTATTGGATGTAATTTTTAATTCGACAATCAGATTGAGTTGAAATTTTATGAGGAATATAAAAATATATTAAATAAAATCTAGTTATACTTTTAAAATGAACGAAGTTTGGTACTACTAATAAAAAAAACATCTAATAAAAATAAAACAATTCATTAAAAATAATATAATTATTTATTATTAAAAAATAAAATAAATCACATCCTCCTCCTGTACTAATTGATTGATGGATGTTGGCAGCATCTACCACGAACCACCATTGTCAATTTGTCATGCCACGGCTGAGAAAATTCCACATTCGCCTCTGTCAGCATTGTATGTATTTAGAATAACTTCTTCCACATTTTTAAAACCTCGACGGGGGAAAAGAGGCCCCTCAGACGATGCAAATTATGTTTTTCCTTTTGCTTTAGGCTTTATTTTTTTTTACTTACATAAGGTAAGGTGTTTGATAATAAATTAAATTGTGTTTTTATATTATAGAATTTATTAAAAAATTAAATTTAAAACACAGTTTTTATATAGTAATTTTTAGTTTTTTACATGTTTTCTTAAAAGAATTTCGTAAAATCCTGTTTATTTTTTGCGTTTCAAAAAATGTTTTTGAAAAAATTTAAATGTTTTTTAATTTAAATTAATATATTTTTAATGTTTTTATATCATTTTGATACACTAAATATCAAAAATAATTTTTTAAAAAAATAAAAAAAATTTATTCTAATACATTTCCAAGTAAAAAAACAACCGCAACTATACTTCTACCAAACATTTTATATATATTTTTTGTTATACATAAACTTCAATCATAATTTTTATCGAATATATATCTAAATCCAACAAACCACATGTAATTATATTTTTCAAAAACTTATTTTTTAAAATAAAAACCATAAGTAACAAGTTACCTAAAAAACAAACATTTTTAAGTGTTTTTGGGAGTGTTCATGACAAACACTTGGAAAGAGATGTATCCATGCAGACCAGACACAGGCAAAGAGGTGACAAATTACCCAATTACCTTCTTCATCAACTGTGTAGGCTATGGCGGAAGTTCAACGCATTACTTCACCTGTCTACATCATCTTTCTTCATAGATCTCAAATCCGTCTGCGCTGATTGGTTGATTCAATAATCTGATAACTCTCGGATCATGATGGTTTTTGAATTATTTGAACAGTTTACTTTATTTAATTCGATTTGATAAACTTGATGACTAGATCATTAATCCTATAATAATTTCATGTAAGATTATCTTAATCAATACTTTTTATATAAAATAATATTGTTTCATTAAAAAAAACTAGTTAAACTTATTGTTATAATCAATAATTTTTATATATTTAACCCATTACCCAAATCTCGAATCAAATTATAAAACAGGCTGATCAATATAATTAGTGACTCCAAGATAGAGGTTTGCTTGGCTTGTGAGACTGTGTGGTGTGAATTGATAATATGGAGGTGATAATTATGACAAATGGGCAAAACGGTTTATCTGGTTTTGAAAGAAATGGGAACTTAACCTGTAATTGTAGCTGGAAACCATATTCTTCATGTGGGCCTTTGAATTCTTGGAGACCTCCAATTTCTGGTGTTCCATTGAAGAGCAAGCGTGGGAAAGCAATGAGAGTTGTTGGTTTAAGAGTTAAGGCATTGCAAAAAGACGAGTCTGATAATCGGTTGGTTGGTGGTGGTGGGGTTATTGAGAAAGAGGTAGAATTTAAACCATCTTTTGGTGAGTATTTGAAGGCTATGGAGTCTGTTAAGACTGGAAGAGAAAAGAATCAAGTACATAAGTCAAAATAGTTATAAGTTTGAAGGACGATGAAGGTGTCCAAAGTCATGGAAAGTGATGAGTTTGGCGAGAATGCTAATGGACCCAGTGGTGAGGAAGATATAGTTAACGCAGAGCTTGATTACAGAGGAGGAAGAATTAGAGAGTTCAGTCATAATGTGGATGGCAAAGAAAGTCATGCGCATGCTAATGTAAGAAGGAAGAGGGGAGAAGCTACAAGTGATGAGCGATGGTTGAGGAATGGCACCAGGAGCTCGAACTCAGACTTGGAGGACCTCAATTATAGGAGTTATAAGTTGAAGGGTAATTTAGAGGATATAGTGATGCCCCATCATCGGGTAAGACATGAAAGCAGTGTGACTTTGAGGAGGTTTAACAATCGAGAAAAAGTGTCTGGAGTCATGGAAAGTGATGAGTTTGGTGACAATGGTGATGGATGCTCTGGTCAAGAAGATGCAGTTAATGCAGAGCTTAATTACAGAGGAGGTAGAATTAGAAAGTTCAATCATAAGTTGGGTGGCAAAGAAAGTCACGTGCATGCTAATGCAAGAAAGAAAATGGGAGGAGCTACAAGTGATGAGCGATGGTTGAGGAATAGAACCAGTAGCACGAATTCAGACTTGGAGGACCTCAATTATAGGAGATATAATTTGAAGGGTGATTTAGAGGAGAGTGATGCCCCTTCATCAGTAAGACATGAAAGCAATGTGGGTTTGAGGAGCTTTAACAATCGAGAAAAGGTGTCTGGAGTCATGGAAAAGTTGATGAGTTTTGGTGACAATAGTGATGGATGCTCTGTCAAGAAGATGTAGTTAATGTTGAGCTTGATTACAGAGGAGGTAGAATTAGAGAGTTCAATCATAAGGTGGGTGGAAAAGTAAGTGGTGTGCATGCTGATTTTAGAAGGAAAATGGGAGGGGCAACGAGTGATGGACGATGGTTGAGGGATCATACTAGCAGCATGAATTCAGATTCAGAGGATTTCAATGAAACTCGTCTTTTAGCAAGCATTGATAGAACTATTGGCTTAAAAGAAAATCTTGCTTATGCTAAAGATTCCCGGGATATTGAAAGCTTTTGAAGATGGTGGACTTGTCAGGAATCATCTTGTCAACAAAATGAATGGTGGACTTGTCAGGAATCATAGTCAAGCTGATAAAATTACTGACAAGAGATATGTGCAGAAAAAGGGATTATCAAAAAGAAGTGATCAGGCTTTTCTTGAAAGGGGCTATGGTGAGGATTTTGAAGTGGAAAGGGCTGCCTTCAAAAGCTTTGAGCAATCCAATGATGTTATTGGCAAGACAAAAGTTCCGATGTGGAAAATAGAGGAGAAGATTCAGAAGCTAGGAAACTGGTGTGTAATCTATACTCTTTTATATCCTCTCTTTTTTTCTTCATAAGCTCAACTGAACTTAACTATCCTTTCATTACAACTAACAAGATTTATTGGCATGTGTGTGCAAATTCTGTGTAGCTAAGCTATTTTGTATTTTGATCTATGCTGTGTAATTGTACCAGTCTTCATGTAACAGAGCAAAGCAATCTGATTCATGTCAAAAGAAGCATTTAAGTGGCTGCAAAATTCAAGCCCTCAGATCAGACAATGGCAAGGAATACACTTCCAATGCCTTCAACGTTTTTTGTGAGGAGGCAGGCATTCATCATCAGCTAACAACTCTGTATACTCCTCAGCAAAACGAAGTTAGTGAGAAGCGAAACAAGTTCATATTGGAAATGACAAGATGCTTGCTACATGAGAAGAATTTACCAAAGAAATTCTGGGCAGAGGCTGCAAACACTGCTGTGTTCTTGCAAAACCGACTGCCTACAAGAGCCTTGAAGGATCAAACACCCTTTGAGGCATGGTATGGTTACAAACCATCTCTGAATTTTCTTAAGGTATTTGGATGTTTGTGCTTCACCCTTGTTCCACAGGTCAAGAGGGATAAACTTGACAAGAAAGCACTTCCAGGCATTTTTGTTGGCTACAGCTTAGTTTCAAAGGCTTATAACATTTTCCAGCCACAAACTGGAAAAATCGTTATAAGCAGAGATGTCCAATTCCTGGAAGATGAAGAATGGGACTGGAACGATGCAATCAAAGAAGATTCAGCCTCTCCAAAAGGCAATTATCTTGTTTCAGACACAGATGATCAAAGCATGGAAGATTGGGACATCAACATGACAGATGACACTCCTGTTAGAGGCACACAGTCACTCCTTGATGTGTATCAAAGGTGCAACATTGCTGTGTGTGAACCAACAGACTTTGAAGAAGCCAAGCTAGATCAAAATTGGCTTGCTGCGATGAAGGAGGAGCTTCTCATGATCACAAGAAACAACATGTGGGAGTTGGTTGAAAGACCTCAAAACAGAAATGTAATCGGTGTAAAATGGGTGTATCAAACAAAACTCAACGTTGATGGCTCAATCAATAAGCTCAAAGCCAGGCTAGTGGTGAAGGGTTATGCACAAATCTTTGGCGTGGACTACTCAGACACGTTTGCACCGGTAGCAAGACTTGACACTATCAGGCTGCTACTTGCCATTGCAGCACAACTGAATTGGAAGGTGTATCAAATGGACGTCAAGTCAGCGTTTCTAAATGGTGTTTTGTAGGAGGAGATCTATACTGAGCAACCAGAAGGTTTTGCAAATGAAGGAGAGGAGGACAAAGTCTGTCTTCTTAAGAAGGCACTATATGGATTGAAGCAACCTCCAAGAGCTTGGTACAGCCGAATCGATGAACATTTGCAGCACTTGGGATTCACTAAAAGCCTCTCTGAATCGACTCTTTACATCAAGCAAAATGGTGATAACATCCTTATCATCTCACTTTACGTTGATGATTTGCTTGTAACAGGAAATAACAACAATAATGTGGAGACGTTCAAGCAAGAGATGATGAGTGTATTTGAGATGATAGATTTGGGTTTGATGTCCTTTTTTCTTGGAATGGAAGTTAAGCAAGCTGAACATGAAGTGTTCATATGTCAGAAGAAGTATGCCAAAGAAATCCTCAAAAAGTTCAAACTTGAAGATTGCAAAGCAGTGAGCACTCCTATGAATCAAAAGGAGAAGCTATGTAAAGAAGATGGAGCCGAGAAGGTTGATCAGGCACAATTCAGAAAAATTGTTGGATGCTTGATGTATCTCACTGCAACTAGGCCTGATATTTTGAATGCTATGAGTATCTTGTCTAGATTCATGCATTGTGCTAGTGAATTGCATTTCAAGGCTGCTAAAAGAGTGATAAGATATGTCAAAGGAACCTGCAATTTTGGCATAAGATACACAAGAAGTAGAGAGTTCAAACTGGTCGGGTACTCTGACAGTGATTGGGGTGGCTCAATTGATGACTTGAAGAGCACATCAGGCTACTGTTTCTCTTTAGGTTCTGGTGTGTTTTCATGGAATTCAAAAAAGCAAGAAACCGTAGCCCAATCCACTGCTGAAGCTGAGTTTGTGGCTGCAACAGCTGCTGTCAATCAAGCTTTGTGGCTGAGGAAAATTTTATCTGATCTTAACCTGGAGAAAAAGGAAAGCATAGAAATTCTAGTTGACAATCAAGCTGCCATTTCCATCTCTAATAATCCTGTGTTTCACGGGAAAACCAAGCACTTCAACATCAAATTATTCTTTTTGAGAGAGGTGCAGAAAGATGGGAGTATCATTCTTATTTACTGCAAAACTGAAGAACAAGCAGCTGATATTTTCACCAAACCACTGCCAGTCAACAAATTCGAATTTCTGAGAACAAAGTTAGGAGTTTGCAGCTCCTAAACAAGGAGGAGTGTTAGAAATAATGTTCAGGACTACTAAGCTGGAATTTTATTCCTTCTTTAATTTTTGATTTAGTCAATTCTATTCCTATTCTCTTGTTCTTGCTGCTATTTCACAGCTCTGTTATTTCCATTATCAATTGATCATGGCTTGAATGTAGGATCATGATCGTAGGAGTTTTTTATGTATCAGCTCTATAAATTGAGCTGTAGTTATGAATAAAGTATTCAAGCTTTTCATTCATCAATCTCTTCTTAAACACAAGCATTATCCTTTGTTATTTTTGTTGTTCAGAATCACTGCAGCAATGACAAAAGATTTTGCATGATGCTTGAAAAAGAAGACTTCAATTCTGCTCTTGCATGTATTACCACAAATTCTGCTGGAGAGTCTCAAGCATTCTGCAAAGGTGTCTGGTTGAATTTATTCGAAGAAAACGCTCAGCGGTTTAGAAAGGACACCCTCATACGGCTAATGCATAAGGTGCGTGTGCTTGCTGCTTAAAGCAACTCGCCAAACCCTGTATTGCAAAATCTATTAATATCATGTAGTGATTATAATAGGTTCCTGGATTCAATCAAACATAGATTTTCTGTACAGTTAAATCATGAAAATCCTTGAAATCTTAATGGAATGCACTCATGCAGCTAGCAAACCAGCATGTCCTAGTAATGATGATAAGGTTTAGGGTGAGAATGAGTCTTGAAATTATTCGTCCTGAGAATGCCTCAAGACAATTAAGGAGTTTCTATCAGTATAAAGCTCCGCAATCTATCAAGAAACCACTGTAAAGGGCTTGGCGACCTACTACTCGATGGGATCTCTACTGTAGAACATTTCAAGCTGTCAAGCTTGTTATAGGTATCAAAGGTCAATGAAGGTAACATTTCAAGCTGTCAAGCTTGTTATAGGTATCCAAGTTCTATGAAGGTGAGGTAAGCCTTTAAAATGGCTTCAGATGTATCTACTTGTTAATGCTTGTGATATACTGTGTTCCTTAGTTTGGTTATAAATAATGTATGAGCAACGTTTCTTGAAGCCTCGTATTGTGATTACATGCCCAAACTAGCTAGTGGAATAAATGAAGGGACAATAGAGTTTCCGAGGAGATTATTTTTTTCTTTTTGGAAAATTGATTTTTTTTAGTTATTATCTTTTTTTCTATTTATTTTAAAATATTATGTTTAATAATTTTATTTTTTTATTTTGTTTATGAATTTTATTGCCTTTTTTTTCAAGGTTTTTAGTTTGTGTAAGTGTTTTTTTAGTTTTATTTAAGGAGTTGTAAATCTCTTACAAAGAAAACAACTTGACATTGTAAATTATTAAGAAATAAAATTTTGAATTCTGGTTTTTGGTGTGATGATCCTTTTTAGTAGAATTGTGTTTGTTTGATTTTGCTATTTTTTTGTATTATTTCTGTTTATATTAGTTGGTATCAGAATCTAACAATCTTTGATTATTGTTTGCTTGTTGTATGCTGCAAAACAACCATAGCTGGAAAAAATAATAAAACTAAACATGTTCAAGGAGAGGATGAAGAGGTTTCCTCTTTAGAGAAAAAGGTTCATGAGTTAGAAATTGAGGATATACAAAGGTAGATCGCAAAGCTTACGTGACAATTGAAATAAAACACCCAACAAGAATAGGAGGAGAGTAATTGTGAACCCTGGCTAATCTAGAGTAGGCAACCTTTTAATTGGGCAGCACTTCATGGAGATTTTGATTTTTAAATTAAACTTTCTAATTTTGTAGGAACTTTACAAGTGGAAGAGTTTATCGTTTAGTTGAATGAAGTATAAAGGATTTTCAAGTGCATAAAAGTTTAAAAACAGATAAGGGTGAAGCTTATTGGTATTAGATTAAAAGGGCGAGCTTATGCTTGGTGGAAGTAATTAAAGAGAAAGATAAAGGAACACTTTTTTCCATATGGATACATTTAAACTTTTTACCAATAACTCCATACATTGGGATGGGAGAACTATTGCTAAGTACATTGAAAACTCTACCAACTGGTGGCTAAGAATGATTTTTCAGAAAGAGTAGTTGATTGCTAGGTACTTAAAGTAGATTATGATAGTTCATGCAAGATGTATTGTGTTTGCATTCTTTATAAATAGTTTTGTAAGCCTATAAGAGAGCTTTGATTATGGATAAACAATAGGTTATTAGGGTAATTGATTTGACCAAAATAATAAGGAGGTATGCGCTAAGAAAAAAAATATCATTCACTTAGTTCGAATCGATAACTGAATATATCACGTTAAAGTTAAATTTCTAGATATGGTTTTAAATTTTAGTGTTTTAGATATGATGAATTAGGACATTGAATTTATAAGTGCCATAAACTAAAGAGTCATAAGTGTAAACATTTGTAAGTAAAATAGCTTAATGAGAAGAGAAGTGATCCTATTTATGATGATTAATATGGTAGTGAGGAGGTTTTATAAGATAATGATGGTGCTACCTCAATTATCCAAAAGAGTTTGCTTATTCTTAAAAGTGATTCAAATCAAGATTGGCTACACACTAGTCTTTTTCTTTCAACTTGTACCATCAAGGACAGTGTATGTAATTCGATTATTGATAGTGATAATTGTGAAAAGGTGGTGTTAATTGAAGTAGTAGAGAAGTTGCAACTTAAGAAAAAAAACACCATATACCCTACAAATTGAAGTAGATGAATCGAGATCCCAATGAAATCATGGATGAATATCATCTTGTTTTATTTTTTATAGGTAAGAGATATTTTGATAGTATTTGATATGATGTTGTGTCTATGGATGCATGTCATTTATTGCTGTATAGACCATGATAATATGACAAGAATGTCATGCATAACAAACAATGTAATACTTATACCCTTAATATAGTAATGAAAGAAAAGGGAAGTTGTTAAGAGCGAACATAAAAATATGTTGTTTTTATCCTAATTTATCGAAATGAAAAAAAAAAACAGAGAGAGAGAAAGGAGATTTTAGAGAATCAAGATGGCATGAAAAAGGGTATGATATGGAATAAGTCATTGGTGGCTACTAATGGTTCTACAAAGATTGAGATTATACTAGTATAAAACTATTACTAATCTTCAGGGCTTTTTTTGCCATTCTCATTGTGTCATTTTGCAGCAACAAAAATAAAAATAAAAATAAAAATAAAAAACTACTACACATGCTTTCATCTCTTTGCTATCTTCTTTTTATCTCTGAAAAGGAGATAAAAATGAATAAAATGATCAATGAAGAGTAAAAAAAAAGAGAGTTTATTTTACTTGAAAAATATTAAATTAATATATTTTTTTATGATTTTAATGTTAAAAAAAATCAATTCTTGTTTTTTCTTTGGACGATAATTTATTTTGTTTTTAAAAAATGTAAGGCAAATAGTATATTTAAACTCTGTTTGTTTTTTTTTATTTCAAAAGTGTTTTTAAAAAAATTAAAAAAACTATATTTTTTATTTGCTTCAAATTGATTTTTTTTTTAATATTTTCATATCATTTTGACGTGCTGATATTAAAAATAATTTTTAAAAAATAAAAAAATTATTTTAATTTATTTTTTAGTAAAAAATACTTTTAAAAATAACCACAATCACACTCCCGAACACCCTATTAGTGCCTGTTTGAGAAACTAGTGGCTTTTGTCTCCTTTTTTTTTTTCCCTTAAAAGCTAAGTGTTTGAAAGATTTTTTTAAAAATTATTTTGAAAGCCCTATCAACATATATATATATATATATATATATATATATATATATATATATATATATATATATATATATATATATATTAACCAAACATCTATTTTTTTTAAACCACCTCAATTAAAAGTACTTTTTATAAAATAAGTTTTTTCAAATCACAATCACAACAGCTATAATAATACAAAACACACTCTAAGTATCCATTCCTAACAAACATACTTATCTCATAAATACCACAGAAAACTGTGCAAGTCACACATTTTATCCATCATTTAGCCTGATAAACACTAGTATGCATAAGCTTCAAATAACCATTTCATGGCGTCGTGTCTTGGAGGTTCCTACAACAGTTAAAATAGATAACATGGTGTTAGCCATTGAAAGATAAACGACGCTAAAATTCAAAATGGTTGGAGTTAGATAATATATTAATTGGTTCTCTCTCCTCAGCGTACTACAAAGTAACGGAATAATACTACTCATTCTCTATATAGATCGATGGGATATGAGAAATCTTGGGCCACTCAGAGCCATTCTCCTTTCTACAATTTTCTTTAAGATGTGGACATCCCCAGATACTCAATTGCTTTAATTTGGAGAGGCATTGAATGGCTGTTGAACTTGGCATATACTTGAGATTTTTGCAATCCCCAATAGTAAGAGATCGAAGAGAAGAAAGGTTGGCCATCCACTCTGGCAATGCTTCCTCAAATTCCTCCCCCCTGAAACAACTTATTTCCAATGTCTCGAGGGCAGTGAGGTGTTGAAGTTGGTGTGGTACACTCTTCAGTTTTTCCCATCCATCTATCGTTAGGGATTTGAGGGACCCACTCAAGTTGAGGTGTTGGATTGAGTTTAAAACTCCTACAGGAAAAGCCTCCATCTCCTCTGAGAAACCACCGATTCTCAATTCCTGCAGTTGGGTGAGGCCGCCCAACCAATCATCCTCTGGGATATCTCTCAAACTGGGACACGCGGTGATTTCTAAATAAACAAGAGAAGGCAATTGTCGTAAACCATGCCAATCAATACTGATGAGCTTATCACAACCGCTAATCGATAAACTTCGAAGCGAAGACAATTCTTGAAAATCATTACTATATACAATCAATTTCTTCAAAGAGTTCAAATCTTGGAAATCACCAGGAATTTCTTTACCGCACCAATATATACCCAAATCCACCAGAGCTGTGCAGTGTTGTACGCTTGGAATGGATGCCAGCTTTGGACAGTGATATATAATTAAAACTCGAAGAGACGTGAAGCCATGAAATTCACCAGACAAATATCTCAGCTCATCACAAAAGCCAATTTTAAATTCTACAAGAGATGAAAGACGACATATCGGAATGCTTTTCAACTTTCCACAATACTTAATGCTCAACTCTTCAAGACAAGGAAATACTGCAACAACTTCTCCACCTGGTACCATCCATTCTTCAAGACCATACATCCTGGATAGAGTGAGTATTTGTAGTGCTGGAAACAGTACACCTGCGCTGTCTCTGCTGCTATAGAACTCATTGCCTATACATTTCACATTAGGCATTCCTCTCATCTCTAGAATCTTAAGGCGAGGAAGACATCCAAGTGTTGGGAGTTGCCTCAACTTGCTGCAGCCTTTCAATATCAGCACCGTCAGATTATTGAGTTGCAATATCCATGATGAGAAATTTTCACCTCCATAACCCTCAATTGTCAAGCTTCTTATGTCTGGGTGAGGCTGCAGGCCTTCCAGCACATGCTCGCTATTGACACTGCTGTTACCTTCATCATCACTCCATTCAAACACCAATTTGTTCATTCTTTTTCCACTCAGTTCTGCCTTCTCAGCTTCTTCTCTGTCTCTCACTTGCTCAAGCTTGCATATCTTCAATGCTCCTCTTAGTTCTTTCAAACATCCCAGCTCTTCAACCATATGATCTGGACCCACAACAAATATCGGTAGAGTTTGAAGGCGTGTTAAGAGTCGCACCTCAGCTGGCACTAGCTTTGGATCATCAAAATGAAGATGTCTCAAGCTCACTAAATTCCCCACTTTCTGGGGAAGCTTTTTTAGTGACTTGCAATCAGTGAATCTTAATGTTTCCAAATGGTAGAGCTTGGTGATGGATTCCGGCAATGCTCTGATAGCAGTATCCGAGACATCAAGATATCTCAAATGTCTCAGCTTGCAAATTGAATCTGGTAACTCAGTGATATCAGACCGTCGCAATTTGAGAGTTCTCAAGCTTTTGAATTTCCAAGGCCCGTTGAGTACATCAACCATTGAGAAAACAGTTCGCAATTTTTTAGCATCAACCGCTGTTAATGCTGCCTCGTCATCCCCACGAGATACGAGATTTAGATGACGAATATGAGATGCACCATCAACAGCCGAACCCTCTTCCAGATTTAACGCTTCTGATTTTGAGACCTGTAGTGCAAGATCATGCACTAGATCATGCATCTTGCAACTTGTTACGATCTCACACTCATTCCTTTTAACATCTTGGAAAAAGGAATTTGCAAGCAAGTCATTAAAATACTTGTTGCCTTCGTCTTCCATCCTCCCATTTGATGGCCTGAGAAAACCTTCAGCCATCCAAAGTTGAACCAGCTCTTCCCTTTCAATTAGAAAATCTTTAGGGAAAATGGAACAGTATGCAAAACATTTTTTCAGTGTAGGCGATGACAGGTAATCAAAACTTATTCTCAATATGCGCAAAGCTTTTTCATTTACATCCCGAGAATCCCAATTTCTACTCTTTAGAATTGACTGCCACACATCTGCCTGCTTACCGTGAAGAGTTCCTCCCAAAACATTAGCAAGCAACGGAAGCCCTCCACATTTCTTTGCAATCTCTGTTCCAATAGACTCCAAGTCTGAAGCTATTGTTTCTCGTCCACCCCCACTCACCTTTTGCTTAATAATGGACCAACATTCATCATCTGTTAGTTTTCCTGGCTCGTGCTGAATACCAGGAGAAGTCTCCATCATGTCTGCGACTTGCTTTTTGCGGGTTGTAACAACAACACCATTCCCATTCATGCTGTTAATTTTTAACAGTTGCTCCTTCAAATCATTCCACTTATCAAGGTCTTCATTCCACACATCATCAAGAACAAGAAAAAATGTCCTCTTTTCCAGCTTTTTCTTAAGGTTTTCCATAATTGCATTTAGGTTGCTCAACCTACTTGTAGTTTCATCAACATTTTGCAACATCTCTCCTAAAATCCTCCCTTTACTAAAATCATTAGAAACACAAACCCAGATTGTTAAATCAAAGTGTTTTCTCTCCCGCACTACTTCACAAACTTTTTTTGCTATAGTAGTCTTTCCAAGGCCAGCCATCCCCACTATAGGGACAACCGGAAGGACATGTAGGTGTTTGGTCAAGCTAGTCAGCAATTCCATAACTTTAGAGACATCATCCTCCCTTCCTACAACTTCTGAGCTGTCAAGGAACGAATGTGTCTCTCGATCTGGGTCCCCGCTAACTTCTTGAGCTCTATCTACAGGTAGAGATGTCAATGCAGGCCCAAATCCGGCTGCATCTTTCCGGATTTCATCCAGGGCTTCATTGATCTTCTTAACTTTTTGACCCATAATCAAACGGAATGCAACAGGATTGTGGAGTGAAAACCAATCACGTACCTTTCCCTTCTTTTGGTCTTTTCGGAGAATCTCATAAGCAAACTCGTCCAGAACATCTTCAGCATCGTAAGCTACATCCTGTAGGTTCTGCAGCCAACGCTTCACAGACTCGTCTGTTACTGCCCTTCTGGCTGCGTCTTGGAGCGCATCTTTGATCTTGGTCAAGGAATGGTTGAGCTTTCGCAGCTGGCCCTCCAATCCCCAAGCAAGTCCGATCCCTTCAGCAGCAATGGAACTCACCCTTTTCAAAGTCTCCTCCAAGGCAAACGTAAGAAGAAGCTCTGCTGCCATATTCTCCGTCTCTGTTTGTTTTTTTTTTTTTTTTTTGGGGGGGGGGGGATCAAAGAAGAAATTTTGAGCACAAGAGAGAGAGAAGCATGGTGTGAAATATTAAAAGATGAAACGAGGTGTGTTTGGAATGATGAGATACAGAGCATAGTTGCATGAGGGTCCCTTCCTCCCTAATTGATTGATGGCTGTTGGCAGCATCTTCCACGAACCACTACTGTCATGTTGTTATGGCATGGCTAAGAAAATTCCACGTACGCCTTTGTCGGCATGGTATTTGGTATCACTTTTAAACTATACCAAATACCATGCCGACAGGAGGAAACGATTCCAAGCTATTGATCATGAACCTGAGAAACTGATGGTGTATTTATTTTTGAGATAGTTTTTGTGTTTATAATTTTTAAAAATTAAGTTTTAAAAAGTATGATTGGATGAGGTTATTTGGATTTAGATATTAATTTGATAAAAATTATGGTTGAGGTTTATATGTAGTAAAAACATATATGTAAAATGTTTGGTTATTACTTTTCAAAAGTATTTTTTACTTTAAAATGCATTAAAATATATTTTTTTTATTTTTTAAAAATTATTTCTAATATCAGCACATCAAAATGATCTGAAAATATATAAAAAAAAATTTAAAGTAAACAAAAAAGATAATTTTTCCTTTCGACAGGGAAAAAGAGGCCCTCAGACGATACAGATTATGTTTTTCCTTTCGCTTTAGGCTTTATTTGTTTTTTACTTACATAAAGTAAGGTGTTTGATAATAAATTAAATTGTATTTTATATTATAAAATTTATTAAAAAATTAAATTTAAAACACAGTTTTTATATGTTTTCTTAACGGAATTTCATAAAACCCTGTTTATTTTTGCGTTTCAAAAATATTTTTGAAAAAAATTAAATTTTTTTTTATTCAAATCAATATATTTTTAAATCATTTTGATACACTAATATCAAAAATAATTTTAAAAAAAAATAAAAAAAAATTATTTTAATATATTTTCAAGTAAAAAGCAACCGCAACAACACCTCTACCAAACATTTTATATATAGTTTTGTTATGCATAAACTTCAAAAATATAAAGAATATTTTAAACGTGTTGAATTTGATAGCCAAGTTAGAACCAAGAGACTTGAGTCTGGCGGCAAGCAAGAACTAAAAGCCTTGAATCAGGTGGTCATTCTTTGACCCAACATATGCTAGTAGCTTTTGAAATAAAAAATAGAAAAGACAATGTATCTCATGATCTTTTGAACATTTATAGTATGGTCTACAATGTAAACGCTTTATATCTATAATGCGGTTTATAATTTAAACATTTTATGTCCATATTTTAAAATATAGTATAATATGATGAGATTAATATTCTATAAAAAGCTACCTTATAGCTAAGAAGCTTCAAAAAGATCTATCAGCTTTCAGCTTTTTTAGCGTGGGATTCACATGAGCTCTCAAATAAAAACTCTACTTAACCGAAAGGATGTGGAAAGCCTACACTACTATATTTGCCCCAAACAAGACCTTACGGTCTCCCTGTCTGAGAAACCAAAATGAAAGGACACAGCACATAAAAATCGTGGCATGCATGTTTGTGAAGCAATTGGCACATTCTTGTTGTAGATATTAACATTAAATGTTACATTTAAATTGAGTTGATTTATATCTATAAAAAAAGATATATTTTTTCTTTTAAAAAAGAGTTAGTATTTAAATTGAGTTATTTTATATCAATAAAAAAAGATATAGTTTTTCTTTTAAGAAAAAAGGTTAATACAACATAGTTTTGAAGAATTTTTCTTTAAAATTAAACCAAATTTTAACCTAGTTCTAGGTTAACCCAAAAATATTGTTATCACGCCACTACTTATCATTGTGAAGTGTAATAATGATTTTTTTTAGTTTTTTTTATTGCACCTTATAAGCCCAAATTGATGATCAATTAAAACACATTTATTAATAAATTGCAAGATTCAAAAATAGATGACTAAAATGAAAAACACAGATAAAAGATGGTTTTGCTAAAATTAGGGCTAAATGTATACTTTAATCCTTCAACTTTTCATAGTATAAGCTTTTAGTCCCTCACAATTTATAAAATTCAATTTTGATCCCAAACTTCATTTTCCTTATTTTTTTAGTCCTTGATTTGAGAGACGAGAGAGAAAGAGAGAGAGTGGCTGGATTCTAATAGTAGAGAGAAAAATTCTCGATTGAAACCGATTCTGGGCACAAAACAGGTGATTTTGGTTTCAATGGGTTTCTTTTGATGAGTAAAGTTTAGACAAGGTGTTGTTTTTTTTCCTTAAACTTGCCTGAAATTGTGGATTTGAATCTGAACAAAATTTTAATTTCGGGTTGATTGTGAGTTTCAAAAATAATTTTTTGATTGTTAGAGGCTATGAATATGTGTTTGCCATGTGTTTTCATGGTTTTTTCAGGTCAAAATAAGGTTAAAATTTTTTTTTACTTAGAGCGTGTTTGACAGTGTGGTAACGATTATTTTTCAAATAACTTTTCGTGCCAAAATGCATGCCAATGATTTTTTTTACTTTTTAAAAATTATTTTTGACATCAGCACATCAAAACGATCCAAAAAGTACAAACCACATAAAAACAAAACTTTTGAATAAATTGCAAGATTAAAAAATAGATGACTAAAATGAAAAACACAGATAAAGGATGGTTTTGCTAAAATTAGGGCTAAATGTATACTTTAATCCTTCAACTTTTCATAGTAGAAGCTTTCAGTCCCTCACAATTTATAAAATTTAATTTTGATCCCAAACTTCATTTTCCTTATTTTTTTAGTCCTTGATTTGAGGGACGAGAGAGAAAGAGAGAGAGTGGCTGGATTCTAATAGTAGAGAGAGAAAGTCTCGATTGAAACCGATTTCGAGCACAAAACAGGTGATTTTGGTTTCAATGGGTTTCTTTTGATGAGTAAAGTTTAGACAAGGTGTTGTTTTTTTTCCTTAAACTTGCCTGAAATTGTGGATTTGAATCTGAACAAAATTTTAATTTCGGGTTGATTGTGAGTTTCAAAATTAATTTTTTGATTGTTAGAGGCTATGAATATGTGTTTGCCATGTGTTTTCATGGTTTTTTCAGGTCAAAATATGGTTAAAAATTGTTTTTACTTAGAGCGTGTTTGACAGTGTGGTAACGATTACTTTTCAAATAACTTTTCGTGCTGAAATGCATGCCAATGATTTTTTTTATTTTTTAAAAATTATTTTTGATATCAGCACATCAAAACGATCCAAAAAGTATAAACCGCATAAAAACAAAACTTTTGAATTTTTTGGAAACGCGGTTTCAACCGCGTTCCCAAACCCTACCTTAGTCTAAAACAAACTGACCTAATTTTTCAACGACTAGAGGTCACCAAAATCATGGCAGTTAAGGCGACATGTTGTTTGCTTGAGCGAGGCAGGTGATGTGTTGCCTCTATTTTTTTTTCAAATTATTAAGAGGCAGACGACTAGGCATCCTCCTTTTAAGAAAAAAAAATAGGTTTAGGTACGTGGGCTGCTCAGGCGCACGCACCAATGCCTTTTTGTAGAGGTTTAAGAGCTCTAGGCTTTCTTAGCATGAGAGATTGAGCTTCTTTTTTTTTTTTTAATCCATTAGAATTGGATTTGTTTTTTTTTCCTTGCTTATTTTTTTGTTCAATTTCATCATCTAATATTTTGTTGATTATTAATTGGATAACATAATTTGTTTCAGTTTGATTTTCTTTTTCTAATCGCTTTGGTATTTTGCAGGTTCTTAATTTTATAGGTGTATATTTTAGATCAAATATTATAAAAAGATTGTTGAACCCTGTTAAATTTGTGATCTAGGTCATGAGTTTGGTTGGTTTACTTTGATTGGGTAGGAATTGAACTTGATAATTTTTTTTTTTTGCATAAATAGTTCTCAATTGTTTTTTAATTATATGCATGCATGAACTTTTTAAATTTCACTTGAGATTTCTTTATGTACAAAAAACATGCAGTAAAAAGTTTGCATATATATATTTGATCAATGGTGAAACATGGGTCAAATAGCTAATACTACTATTACTAATTCCAGCCTCACCTAAGAGTGAGAACCAACCCCCCCGACATCTACATGCAGAATGTGTTTGTTTATGCGGTTAGACCGTAATTTTAAAAGTTTTTTTTTTAGTTTTAAATTAATATTTTTTTAGTATTTTTTTTATTGTTTTGATGTATTTATATCAAAAAATTTTAAAAATATTATTTTAATAAATTTCAAAACAAAAAAAAATATTTTAAAAAATAATGTAATCATATTTTACATACAAGACTCGTAATAGGTTATACCATGTTGCAACTATGCCACTACATGTGGACCATCATTTCCATTTCTTGTGTGTCACAATATATTTATATTTACAGTACAACTATGAATGAGATGGTCCAAGGTGGAAGGGAAAATGTTAAATCTATTGATCTTATTATAAAACTATAATATAGGATCAGGACAACGAAGAAGAAAGAAAGAAAAGTTGTCTCTGTGAGTGACAATGATACGATGCTTCTTTTCATGTGGAATTTTTGGTCTAAGACTTTTTGCGCATGCAAAATTGTGAGGGGATGCACCTTAAAAAAGGGTGTCATTTGCCCATGATTCTATTCATTGGGATTTATTACATTTCTGTCATTTCTTTTGATATCAATTAACAAAAGCTGGAACTTGAGTAAAAATTTTAAAAAAAAAATTTGCTTAAAATTATTTTGATATATTTTAAAATAAAAATCACTTTATAAAACAATATTTACAATATTCTTAAAAAAAAATTTGACTACTTTTCAAAAGAAAAAAAATTACTTCGGGGCCTAAATAAAGTTAGATAATCATGAGAAAAACACGTAAATTCTTCTCACCTTGACTAAGAGATAGTACTTGTTCTTTAGACAACCGACAGTTTTTTTCCAGAACAAAATTAGTATTTTTTACCAATGGTAAGACGTTAAAAGAACATTCATGGGAAAGCTTTTGAAAAAGAGAACATTGGTTCTGGAGTCAACAAAATGAATGGTGGAATTGTCAGGAATCGTAGTCAAGCTGATAAAATTACTGACAAGAGATATGTGCAGAAAAACGGATTGTCAAGAAGAAGTGATCAGGCTTTTCTTGAAAGGGGCTATGGTGATGATTTTGAAGTGGAAAGGGCTGCCTTCAAAAGCTTTGAGCAATCCAATGATGTTATTGGCAAGACAAAAGTTCCGATGTGGAAAATAGAGGAGAAGATTCAGAAGATAGGAAACTGGTGTGTAATCAATACTCTTTTATATCCTCTCTTTTTTTCTTCATAAGCTCAACTGAACTTAACTATCCTTTCATTACAACTAACAAGATTTTATTGGCATGTGTGTGCAAATTCCGTTAAGGTTTCAGTTTATACTGCTGTTGAATGCACAAAGAATATGCATGTTTTGCAAGTGCGTCTTTGGTTCATTGAGAGACTGAAGAAGCCTTGGGCTGCACAATTGGGGCCCTTTCCTAACAGCTGGGATGTCTCTTTGGGCATTTAATAGTTTGCAAGCTTTAAAGCTATATATTTTGTACACTCATTGATGCTTTTGTAGAACTCCATGATATAAACAAGTAGATTGCAACAGGTTTGGTGTCACTTCAACTACCTGCAATTTGTGTGCTTATTATTACCACTAGCTTTTCTTTGAACAAACAGTCCATCACAACCTCCTTTCATTTCACAGATTGAGAAAATATGCAAGGTTGCTAATAAGCCGCTTGTAGTAACTTACACTGGCTTAATCCAAGCTTGTCTGGACTCTGGAAACATTCAAAACGGTGTGTACATCTTCAATCAAATGAGGAACTTTTGCCCCCCAAATCTTGTTACTTGCAACATAATGCTGAAAGCGTATCTAGAACATGGATTGTTTGAAGAAGCAAATGAGCTTTTCAACAAGATGCTAGACTAATGGCAATCATATCAGCAGAAGATCTGATTACAAGTTTCGGGTAATACCAGATATCTATACTTTCAACACCATGCTTGATGCAAGCATTGCAGAGAACAGGTGGGATGATTTTGAGTACGTCTATCAAAAGATGTTGCACCATGGGTTCCACTTCAATGCAAACCGTCATCTTCGAATGGTAGCACCATGGGTTCCACTTCAATGCAAACCGTCATCTTCGAATGGTACTGGATGCTTCTAGAGCTGGAAAGGTACTTCTCAAATCTATTGTGATTATTTGAAATTACACTTGTACGTTGTCATAACCCAATTTTTGAACAAATAATAAAAATTAAATATAGTAAACAATAAGGTTAAGACAACAAATTTTGAAGTTTATGGATGTAATTTGAGAGTTAATTGATCAATTTTGAAAGAATTAAGCACCTAAATGAATAATCCAGGAATTAAGGACTGTTTTGTAAACAGTGTACCAATTTAGGGATTTAATTGAAATTAATCAAAACAGGGCAAAATTAAAAGAAAATTTTAAATTGCTTAGGGGTCCAATTGCCGAATTTCCCAAGTTCAGGGGTCAAATTGAAAACTCCCATTTTCCAGCCAAAACGGCACCGTTGCTAAGGAACAGCAGTGCGTCTTCTCCATCCCGATTCAATAGGAGAGCTTCCGATTCAGCAGGGGAGCTGATAATATGCAACAAATCTGATCTTGGACCACTTCTCTTGCCGATAATCTTGTTCATGGATTCCATAACACAGTCCTGCAAAGACAGGACTGGTTGCAGGGCTGGCTTCTCTATAAAAGGGAGAAGAAAACCTAGAAAGAGGGGCCGAAAATCAGAGGATCAACCCATAGAAACAAAGCAAGAAACCCAGAAAAAAACAGAGAAAACAGAACACAATAAAAAAAAGAAAATACAGGGAAGAACAACAACATCAACCCCGATTTCGTCCCTGCAAGAAACCAGTTTTCATCCAAAAAATATATCGCCAGAAAAGGAGAGAAAAGGCAGAGGATCACGGATTAACTCTGTTTTCATCTCTGCAGGATCCCAATCGATCACCGAACCTTTGGCATTTGACAGAAAACAGTAGAACCCACACCGGCGTTGCAACCTTCCTCAGCATCATTTGAAACAGCAAGCAGTCGAACTCCACCAGCGCTATAGCCTTCTTCACAGTCGTCTGAAACAGGTGCGCCCATTTCCATTTGTTTTCACTCCAGTGATTGAATTGCATTTGAACAGTGCGAAGGTAATTTGATTACGTTCGCACTGTTGATGCACGCATGAAAGTGCTTCACGCGTGCATCATCAGTTTGCTCAGTTGGTCACTGGCTCGGGCTAGTGACCTGGCTGGGCTGGCTGGGCCTAGCCCAGCCCTGTGGGGCTGAGCTGAGCCCAGCCAAAGATATGTATGCTGGGCTGGGTTTAGCCCAGCCCAGCCCCAAAAAAAAAAATAAACAAATAAAAATAAAAATAATAAAAAATGCATATGCATGAATAAAAAATAATGTAAATTTATTGGTTTATTCACTGACGCCAGAGTCAGGAATAAAAACACCGGTTTAAATTTATATTATTTTATTTGTTGCATTTTATTTAGCTAGAAAAATAAAAAATATATGTGCATGCGTAAAAATAAATTCATTTTTATTTATTTATTCACTGGCGCCAGAGTCAGGAATAAAAAAAATATTGATTTAATTTATTTTCTAGCTACATAATATTTACCAACGCTAGAGTTGGAAATATTCGTAGTTGAATATTCACTGACGCCAGAGTCAGGAATATTATAAGCAAATTAACATAGCATAAATTAATAAACATTTAGCAATTTAAGACGAAACTAGCAATGCAGCCTGCCTCAGGCAGGACGTTTAAGGGGTGATAATATCTTCCTTTTTACGTAATCAGTCCCGAACTATAGAATCTCTGCTGACCAATTAGGGTTCCTAGCGACCATAATACTAGGTGGCGACTCCTTAAACAAGAATATTCTCATCAAAGAACATGATGTCAGAAATCCGTTCTTTTCAAAGATTTAAAGAAATTTTTAAGGCTGTTGCGATGTCGGGTGCGACAGAATGGCGACTCCACTAGGGACTAATGGACTAAGCTTTGCCTTTTGTTTATCAATTGCTATAATGTTTGTTATGTTATGTTTATTTGTTTATTTTTCTTGCATTTACTGCTTTAGCATGCATCATTGTTTATATTGTCATGCAACACGTTAAGAGCACACACCTGAAAATCTAGGATAAGTGGAAAAGTAACGGTACCCCAACGGCTTTAGCCTGGGTAAGACTCGTGAAACCATCCAACTCTCGTTTGATTGTTTACTTGGAAGTGGTTGATATGCCAAACTGATATTACTTAGGGCCTCTATTTTCACACTACTTGTAAGCCTCATATCGACCTTTCATGGATGATCACTGAGCATGCGAGAGACCCTTTGAAACTAGATAATGATCAACCCTTTAATGCACTCAACAATTAGGATCTTCCTATTAGGTTGTCATCACGTGAAGGACGTGTATGCATTCCATATGCATTTTTAATTGAATCAACATTTTTGCATAAATTGCATGATTTACATTTACAGGTTGAAATATAGGTTCCCATTTGAAACCTACATATAATAAACCCTTTCGAGAAAGGACAAATGGAAAACGAAGAAAGAGCCTAGTTGGAAGCCCAACATCAAAGAATATCGTTTACCATTGATTCTACGAAGAATGAATCTCAAAAGGGAAAAATGGTAAAAGAAGATGAGCTGAACAAATTCATTGCCCTTGAGCAAAGGATGAAGGCATTTGAGGGAATTCACCTATATGATCCTATAAAGGCTGTTGAGATGTGTTTGGTGCCCAACGTAGTCATTCCAAAACAATTTAGAGTGCCAGAATTTGTTAAATATACGGGAACTTAATGCCCCATAACTCATCTCAAAGCATATTGCAACAAAATGGCTGAGGTGGTTCATGATGAGAAACTACTGATTCATTTCTTTCAAGACAGTCTGAGTAATGTTGCCCTCACTTGGTATATGCGGTTGGACAATACTAAGGTTAAAAAATGGAAGGATTTAGTTGATGCCTTCATGAGGCAATATAAGTTCAATATCGACGTGGGACCTAATCATTTAAGCTTGCAAGCTATGGAGAAGGACAACAAGGAGTCCATAAGAGAATACGCCCGGAGATGGAGTGAGTTAGCTGCACAAGTTAACCCTCTCATGTTGGAAAAAGAGATGATCACTTTATTTTCCGACACCTTTAAAGCTCCGTACTTTGAATACTTGGTTAGAAGCTCTGCACAACATTTCGTTGACCTGGTTGTGATAGCTGAGAGGATTGAACAAGCCATTGGGTTAGGTAAGATTTCTAACCCGACTGAGAAGAACGGTTTCACTGAAGGTGGTTGCCAAGACACTTATCATTTCTATAGCTAATTACTTCACATCGATTCCTAGAAAGCAACTATCTTGAAGATAAAGCTATGGTGATATTAGGTCGAGAATTATCTACATTTGATTTCAATTGACTATTGAAAAGATGCCCTTGTCGAGGAGAATGAATGATTGAAAGATTCCAGAAATTCCAATCAATGATCGATAAATGTTTAGCCCCTTTATATGTTATCATGCCAGTATTCATAGCCCAAGATGTTGTCATAAGTTCTTTATTGTTGAACTTATTTTCTAAAGTTTCAATGAAAATAATGAGTTTGTCATTCAATCGTGTTTACGATTAGCATTATTCATTTTTTCTGAGAGAGTTTTCTTATAAAGATTCACAAACACATCTTTGAAGCCTTGTGCGATCTCATAGACGCAATTCATCTATTTTACCAAAAATCAGTTTTCCTATTGGAGTTTTGAAAAAAATTGATCTAGCATTTTGATTTCAAAAAAAATAATTTGATGTTTATTCAAAAACGACATTTTTGACATTCTACTTGTAGAATGACAAGTGAATCAAGCAACTCCATCATTGAGGTGACTAAATTAGCAAAACAATTGTGAAAAAAAAAAGAATAAACACCCTTACCCCATTACTCTTGAATCATGTGTTTTTAAATGTATGAATAATGGTATGTAGTGAACTTGTTACTCATAACTCATGAAATGCATCTTTGCAAAGAATAAACCATCACACTATACGAGGTCAAAGTTTATTGATCATAGCTGCTTGAGCTTGAAATGAGGAAAGGCCATCTTTGTTATTCCTTTCACGTTCTAAAATAAGTACATTCCTTGCAAACCCTTTTTGAGCCTAAATAATTTTTCTTTCATAAAAAAAATCTCGACTAAGATCACACCCTACACTGGGGGCAAGTGATATTTCAATGATCAAGAAGGATGATAAAGCCGTGAGAAAGCCAAAAGGCAAAAGAGCCCAAGAAACTCAAATGCTAGGATCATGCCCACATCACAAAAAAGGGGGCAAGTGAAATTTCAGTGATCAAGAAAGAGGATAAAGCCGTGAGAAAGCCAAAAGGCAAAAGAGCCCAAGAAACTCAAATACTAGGGGGCATGCCCATATCACAAGAAAAAGTGATAACCAAGATAAAGTGAGTATGCTCTAGCGGAGCAATGAAAAAGAAGAAAAAGGGGGCAAATCAAAGAAGAGCGGCAAAGGAAAATATGAATGACGTCAAAAGTCAAACTATTGATCGTGATCTTCAGTCTTTGAAACCCTGATACACTCTTTGAGCCTTATGAATCATTTTCTTTCATAGCCAAAAACCACAGCCTATGTTACGTGCCTGTAGAAGTCCTTTCTAATCAAGCAAGCAAGCAATCTAGAATAATAAACAATGCTCTCAAAATGCAAAGAATACTTTTTCATAAGATTCATGACATCAAGAATAAACTACTCATTATTATTCATGCTGATAAAAATAAATGTTCAAAAAGAGACAAGTTTTTCTCATATAAAACCTAGAGCTTTTTCTCGAGCCCTTCACTTCAAAACAGAAGGTCATCTCATGATATATTTTCATAGAAGACCTCGTTACCAAACACAAGAGCAAATAATCTCTTTTCTCAGAAAGAAAATAACCAAGGAGTTGCAAGATTTCAAAAGCAAATTGTTATTTGACTCACATCGAAATAATTTTTGTTTTCAAAATACAAGATCAAGATTTCAAGATTCATTCTAGACCCATATTCCTCCACCAAACTGAAAAGGAGAGAAATGAGAGAATGGCCTCTTAAAACCTTTATTTTTCTAAGTCGCTGACAGAAGCACACTTAGGGGCAATAACCAATACAAGGGGGTAACATTGTGTTTAGAAGGAAAGATTCTAGAAAAGGAGATGGTAATTTCCTTCAACCAGACAAGGGGGCATTTTGGTTTACAAAAGACAACTCGATCCTTTCAGTAAGTGATATCGAATGTTTTTAGCAGTGAGACGAGGGGTAATGAATAATCCTCTCAAATTATTTGACGAATCTGAAAATCTTTAGCAAGCAAATGGGTCACGATGGGCACCACAAATGCTGAGTTATTCAAACAAATTTGGAAGTAGACTTACATGGGCCAACTTGAGTGGGCTAGAAGTCAAGCGACAAAGATGACTCAAATCAGATAGCAAGATCTCACCAACTAATCAACAAGAAGATTGTGAAGAAATGGGGGCCTATATTTCAAATCAGGTAAAGATGCATGCATATCATCTAAACTTTGAGACATTGAGCAATGATTTCTGCATTAGAAAAAAATTCGAACAGAACCCATCCAGTGGAAGGCCACCTTGAAATGGCGAACATTGAAATTGCTTTTGAAAAATTTTCACTTTTGAGAATTTTTCAACCTGGGCAGGCCGCCAATGAGAATTAGACCACCAAAAAAATCTTTGTATTTTTCCACCACTTTTCAGCCTCAACCATCATAGGTAGTGCATTTCCTATCCTACCTCCATTCGAGCGCGCCTTCGAGCCCTCGTCTTATCTCCATTCGAGCACGCCTTCGAGCCCTCGACCACCTGAGGTAGTGCATTTTCTATCCTACCTCCATTCGAGCACGCCTTCGAGCCCTCATCTTATTTATTTCTGAGCATGTCTTCGAGCCCTCGACCACCTGAGGTAGTGCATTTTCTATCCTACCTCCATTCAAGTGCGCCTTCGAGCCTTCATCTTATTTATTTTCGAGCGCGCCTTCGAGCCCTCGACCATCAAAGGTAATGCATTTTCTATCCTATCTCCATTCGAGCGCGCCTTCGAGCCCTCGTCTTATCTCCATTCGAGCGCGCCTTCGAGCCCTCGTCTTATTAAAAAAAAATCCTTGTATTTTTCCACTGGGCAGGTAACCCATTACAATGTGACCATCTGGGTCGGTAACCCATTACAATATACCAACCTATACTGGGCAGGTAACCCATTACAATGTGACCATTTGGGCCGGTAACCCATTACAATATATCATCACAAAAAAAAACAAAAATAAATAAATAAATGGGCTGTCTTCCAAATCACTTGTTCTCTTTGTAAAAATTATATGTCAATCGACTGTTTTCGAAGTTTTCAAGACTCCTTTTTCGTATCTACTTTTCTTTATAAATTTACTATACAAAGCTAAGGAAAATGAAATTTTCCAATATCTTGGTATTGTAAATATTATAAAGAGGGGGCAACTGTCATAACCCAATTTTTGAACAAATAATAAAAATTAAATATAGTAGACAATGGGGTTAAGACAACAAATTTTGAAGTTTAGGGATGTAATTTGAGAGTTAATTGATCAATTTTGAAAGAATTAAGCACCTAATTGAATAATCCAGGAATTAAGGACTGTTTTGTAAACAGTGTACCAATTTAGGGATTTAATTGAAATTAATCAAAAGAGGGTAAAATTAAAAGAAAATTTTAAATTGCTTAGGGGTCCAATTGCCAAATTTCCCAAGTTCAAGGGTCAAATTGAAAACTCTCGTTTTCCAGCCAAAACAGCACCGTTGCTAAGGAACAGCCGTGCGTCTTCTCTATCCCGATTCAACAGGAGAGCTTCTGATTCAGCATAGGAGCTGATAATCTGCAACAAATCTGATCTTGGACCACGTTTCTTTTGCCGATTAATCTTGTTCATGGATTCCATAACACCAGTCCTGCAAAGACAGGGCTGGTTGTAGGGCTGGCTTCTCTATAAAAGGGAGAAGAAAACCCAGAAAGAGGGGCCGAAAATCAGAGGATCAATGACACGACCAAAAGCTTGATGTCTTTTCCCAAGTGCAGGAGTGTCGAAGTAATAAATAACCCGGCAAGACCGGGGTCGAAACCACAGAGAGGTTAATTGTATAAATTATAAATAACAAGACAACAAAACAACAACAACAATAACAATAACAACAATAACACTCAGTACGTGGCGTTGTTACACCTGAGAATGATCCAAAAGATCGGGTCACAGGTTTCCAGCCTATATTACTAAGTTTATGAAAAGATCAAGAGGATATATTACAGAATGTAAATAATAATAATAATAATAATAATAATAACAATAATAACAATAATAAAAGCAGAAGATGAAGAAATTAATGAGAACTTTGAGATGAAAGATTAACGTAAGGATTAAACAATGATAAAAACAAATGTCAAGGTTAGAGGATCCACTAATGGTACTTCAAACAAGTATAATATAAACTCTTATTACTCAATTGGAAACCACACATAAGGAGGTTCCAATCAGATTATAAATTGTTAACATGATTACATTAATTATCTTATTCGAATAAAGCTAAATACTTGTAAATGTTGGCAGGCATTCATGATTATAACTTATGTTAACAACAAATCAAGTCCCTTTCATAGCTCAGGTGTCGGTTATACCATACAGTATGGGCTATGAAAGTACCAAGTATTTTGTTGTACCAAGTGTTATACAACATAAATCTAGATTAACCATTTAACAAGCAAAGTATTAAAAGTGAACAAGATAACAAATATAAAACATGTTAGTATCCAACGTTAAGGTCCATATTAAGTTATATTATACTTATTCTTACACCATTAGTGTACCCTTTTCACCTTGACATAATTAACTTAACTAAACATAATGAAAGAAAGAAACATAAATAAACAAGATAAGAACATAAATGAGAAAGAAGTTAACTAAGTAAAAGAAAGGAAATGAAGTGCATAAACTTGATATTAATGAAAGCAAGACATAAGCAATACAAAGAGAGAAAGCAAGAGCATGATCTTGATCTGGAAAAACCAAGATGCCTCAATACATGGCAAGTGCCTCCTTTTATAGGCCAAAATTTGGAACTATTGATTTGTTGACTAATTGATGAGTGGGTGGCCATATCTTGACTTAATAACAATCCTTATCTTCTTGTCTGAACAAGACGTCATTGCTAACATCATAATTTGCCCAGAATCCTCAGGAATGTTCTAGGAAATTGTCTCAGCTTTCCAACAAAAAAAAGATGAGGTCATTTGGACTTCTAGAACTCAAGATATGGGTTGAACACTAAATAGTGTCTGGGCTGCAGGACAGCTTCGGACTTCTTCGTTGTTCCTATATTTTGGACTTGAAAACGGCCTTCTTAGATCTTGGTGTCCAAATGAAAGTTGTAGGCCTATGTTTTACCTTTCCATCCATATAAAATGGACCTAAATCCGAGATCTAGAGCTCCAGATATGATCCAATTACCGAGCACTGTTCCGGTTTGGACTGCACCGACATCTCTTTTCTAAGTTTGGCCATCTCTTTGTCCTTTAACTTTCAATGCTTAAACTCATCAATAAATCCTTTTTTTTATGTGATAATCCTGCATTTAAAATGAGCATTTACCATAAATTAAGGTATCTTATAATATCAAACTTGTTATTATAAAACATCCTTTAGTTAAGGAGTTATTGATACTTCAAGTGCAAAATGATGATATAAAACCTTGATAAACATGCACTTTTAAGTACTAATCACACCCCCCAACCAGCTTATTACTAGTCCCTAGTAATCTAAAGCGTTAAAATAGAGAAACAATTTGCAAGTTCCACAAAGCAAGGCATTCATCATTCAACTTCCATTAATCTATCCAGATAAACAAACTCTCATTAAATTTATATTTCTGCTTCATACTTCTTAAACAAGATATTAAGAAACCTTCTTTTTGTGTGCTCAATGAAAACATAGATGATGGGGCTTTTGTTGGAAGAAAACAATATTATGTTTAAATGTTTAAGGTGAACTTTCTTGGGTTGGGATTATTTTTTTTTCTTTTTATTTATATACACATACAACTTAAAACACAATGTATCTTTAACCCATGTAACGAGTTTTAGGCTAATGACTCCCAGACCAGTTGGTCTTAGGGCATTAGGTGTTGAGACACCCCTACGAGCTTAACAACTCGGGTTGCAGATACTAATACGTAGATAGTGCAATGTTTGATTCTCTTAAGCTTTTCTCCTTAACCCATGTAACAAGCTTTGGGCCAATAGCTCCTAGGTCAGTTGACTTTAGGGTATTAGGTGTTAAAACACCCCTTCGGGCTTAATTGCTTAGGTTATGGAGGCTACGAAACCAAACTTATCCACGTTTTATTATCATCAATACTATCTTTTTCTTCTTTTTTCTTCTTTTTTTTTCTTTTTCTTCTTTTTTTTTTTTTTTGCAAATTATATACTATCCTTTACCCTTAGTTGTTACCTTCAACAAAAGAATGTAATTACTGTAATAATCCAATGTGCAACCCACAATCATATGTTAAAGTGTGTGTGTGAAAATGAAGGTTTAATAATACTTGTTAAATGAGTATAAGAGCAGAATCAAGTGATAACAATGTGAGAGTTTGTAAACCTGAATATTTCAAGAAGTATTATGATAGACCTTGGTAATGAAACTTACTAAGATGCGTCTCTAGAGTCAATAAAATTGATTCCATACTCTGCCATCCTAATAACAATTTTGTCAAATGGTTTTAATAATAGCAAAAACAGTTAGCAAGTTAGTATATATATATATATTTTTTTTTAAAAAAAAAAAAACTACTACCCTCTCCCCCCAACCAAAACGAGACATTGTCCTCAATGTTCGAAGGTAGAAAGATAGAGTATAGAAGACATCACCTGAAACAGCGAACAATGACAAACCTGAAACACACTTAAACAAACATAAAAAGTAACAAAACAAAATAATATGATATTAATAAAAACCAAAAGACACAAGGTTTCACAGATGAAGGCTCAAATCTAATCTAAGCTTTTTACGACTTTCCTTAGTTGACCAATCTAGACGACTCATGCAGGGATCAATGACAGGGATGAAAGATTGTAGTTGGTCAATCAATTGTTCAGCAGTAGCAGCAGAGATTATGATTCGTCGTGCCGAAGATGTTAGAAATTCCTGTTCCACAGCTTGATCAAGGAAAGACAGCAACTTATCATAAAAACCATTAACATTTAACAAACCTATGGGTTTATGGTGAATGTGCAGTTGGGCCCAAGATGAAATATGAAAGATCTCTTCCAATGTGCCCAGACCACCTGGTAAGGCAATGAAGGCATCAGCATGGTTAAACATGGTATTCAGTCGGTCAGACATTGTTGGGACCTGTAGTTCTTCTCCAATTGTTTTTCCAATGATGTCCCCATTTGCTAAAGCTTTGGGGACAACCCCCAAAACTTGACTGCCTCCTAAAAATGCAGCCATTGACACACCTCCCATTAACCCAAGGCTACCTCCCCCATACACTAAATGAATCTTTCTCTCAGCTAGTACCCGACCAAGATGATTTGCTGATTCTAAAAACTCTTTTTCTTTCCCAGGACTGGATCCACCGAAAACACAAATATTTTTTATGTGATGACTTGAGGAACATGCCATTTCTACACACTTCTATATTTGATGAATGTATGGGATGAGTAGAAATGAAGGGAAGGAAGAGAAGAATTTATAGATGAAAATTGAAAATGCAATCATACCACCTATATGTAGGCCAGCTGTAGTCTCACAAACTCTCTCTCTCTCTCTCTCTCTCTCTCTTTATTAATTATTTATTTTGAAAAAGCATGTGTATGTACAGGTAGTTGTGATTGTGGCTCACATCTTCCCTTGGTTTTACGTCCAAGAACGGCTTAAACGCCCTCTATGGGTCGGGGATAGGCTTCCCATCCAGTTTTCTTAAAAACTGGCAAACAGGGTCTTTTTTAGTCAGATTCCCAAGACTAAGTCGATCATGTTCTTTATGGAATTGTGGCCATAAATCATGAATTACACGATGCACATCTCCACTAGGATGCGTCTCAAGGGTCAATAAAAGATTATTTAAAGACCCCTTACTCAGGCCATCCTTAATGAATTGTATTTTATCTTCACGGTTTACAGATACCATTCCTAAAGAACGACATGTCGCATTACAAGTCCATCTGGCACATCGATGACAGACTTTCAGTCATTTTGCACGACGTTTCTTTGCAAAAGTGCTTTTACCTGTTCCAGGCATGTGTGAAATGAAAGAATTGGAGGACTCACCTGATAATCGGACCTTTGCTTCAATTAGCCAGCGAATATCTTCAGGAATTCCATGATTCATTAACAACCTCAATCTTGCACACCTAGCACGATAAATTTTTGTAATCGCATTCTGAGGCAGAGTGGGAAAATACCTTTTCAACTTTTCAAGAGTGGTGTCCATTTTAAAATTAGAATTGGGGAAAATATTCAAAGAAGGGAGAAAGAGCAGAGAATTGTACAAATATATACAAATATCAGTTATTTGGGAAACTGAAAGAACCAACTTAAGAGTCACGGAGTACCGTTATCCGCCATTTGACCGAGGTGAGAGACTAGCAAAACAAAAGTCACACTAAAAAGCAACAAAAAAAAAGTGAGAAAAACAAAATAATCAACCTTTATCAATAAGATTATTCAAACCAGTGGATTCATTTTCACTAGGAAACTCATCAAAGTAAGCTTTTAAACGATGTTCATTTACCTTCAAAACATTGTCATTCTTTGGATTCTCAATATCAAGGGCCCCATAAGGATACACATGTTTCAAAATAAATGGACCGCTCCATCTTGATCTTAGTTTTTCAGGAAATAAATGGAGTTGAGAATTATAAAGCAAAACTTTTTGACCAGTATCAACTTTTTGACAATTTTCACAAGTTTTGCAGAATGCATGTGTGTCCTTGAACATGGTGGGCCAATAAAATCCATTTTGTAAGATTTTTGCAGTCGTCTCTCTTGATGAGAATTGACTCCCACATGCTTCAGAATGACAAAGTTTAATGACATTACTTACCTCATTGTCGGGAATGCATTTTTGAAATATTTGATCAGGACAATTTTTGAATAAGGGTCATCTAAGTAAAAGTTCTTCACTTCGTTCAAAAACTTTCCTTTGTCTTCGGTACTCCAGTGAGCTGGCAAATCTCCTGTTGCAAGAAAATTGATATTTTTAGCAAACCAAGGCATTGAACTGAGAGAAAGTAAGGATTCTTCAGGAAAGTAATCATCGATTGGTGTGATGTCAGATATCAAATCTGTTGTCACTCTTGACAAAAGATCGGCATCAATATTTTCGGTGCCTTTTTCATCCTTGATTTCTTCCTGAGAATAAATCATTTGCAAATCTTCATATTCATCCAACTCAATTTTACTCAAAGTAGATTCAAGTTGATCATGAACTAATTCTTCAATATGATCTGCTTCTTGTAAATCATTATCATCTCCAGGCTGCTTGCAAACGTTGAAAATATTCATCTCTAATGTCATGTTTCCAAAAGATAACTTCATGAGTCCATTCCTACAATTAATCAATGCATTAGAAGTTGCAAGAAACGGACGTCCTAAAATAATAGGAAATGAATTACATGCTTCAACAGGTTGCGTGTCCAAGACAATAAAATCCACAGGATAAATGAATTTATCGACTTGTACTAACACATCTTCAATTATTCCTCTAGGCACTTTTACAGATCTATCGGCGAGTAAAAGAGTTACAGAAGTTGGTTTTAACTCACCTAGATTGAGACTTTGAAAAACTGAATATGGAAGTAAATTCACACTAGCTCCAAGATCAAGTAAGGCTCTTTCAATTTTATGTTCTCCAATAAAGCAAGAAATTGTAGGACAACCAGGGTCTTTATATTTCAAAGCATTATTGTTCTGAAGAATGGCACTTACTTGTTCGACTAAAAAGGCTTTCTTTTTCACATTCAGTTTTCTCTTCACAGTGCACAGATCTTTCAAAAATTTAGCATAGGAAGGAACCTGTTTAATAGCATCCAACAAAGGTATATTGATCCTTACCTGTTTGAAAATTTCAAAGATTTCAGAGTTGTGATTGACTTTCCTTTGTTTGGTCATGGCATGAGGAAATGGAAGTGCTGGCGGGGAATCAGCCTTTTCTTTGCAATGTTCAGGTTCAACCCCTTCCTTACCCTCAGAGATAGACTCATCATCTTTCTCACAAGGTTCAAGAATGGGTTTTTCAATAACCTTACCACTACGAAGAGTGATGACTGATTTGACTTGATCCATGTGTTGGCTTCCAGAACTACTTGCGTTTGCATTGTATTGCCCCTTTGGATTTTGTTGTGGTTGAGATGGAAACTTACCTTTCTCTTGGAAACTGAGAGCAGATGTTAATTTTGCAAGAGCATCTTTAAAATCTGTCATGCTTTGAGCAAGTTGAGTGTTGATTGTCTCCTGCTTTTCAATGAATACATGCAATGTTTCCTCAAAATTTCTTCTAGGAGGTGGAGCATAAGGAGGTGCATATCCATGAGAATTTTGAAAATTATGGTGTGCTTGAAACGGTGGCTGTGAAGTTTGTGCATTGTTGCTATCACTCTTCCAACTGAAATTTGGGTGATTTCTCCAACCAGGGTTATATGTTTGTGAGTATGGGTTATGGTTGGGTCTTTGGAAACTGTTTAAAGCATGGGCTTATTCATGGAGGCATTCCTTAAAAGAAGGCAAAGTTAGACAATCATTTGTTGAATGTTCATTGGTTTCATAGATTTGACACACAATGTCTTGAATAGATTTTAATTGACCACTTTTTTTCAATTCAAGTGCTTCGACTTTTCTAGCTAAAGATGCAAACTTTGCTTGGAGGTCATGATCTTCCCTAAGGTTGTGCATACCTCCACTAGATGTATGAGGTTGAGTTTTACTTGGTGCCTCATAAGTACCTGTGGTGTTCCAATTTTGAGCATTTTCGGCTAGCAAGTCTAGGTACTCCATTGCTTCATTAGGGTCTTTATCTTCGAAAGTTCCATTGCACATCAATTCAACCATTTGCCTATCTCTAGGTGTTAAACCTTCATAAAAATGTGAAACCAATCTCCATGTTTCAAAACCATGATGTGGGCAAGTATTAAGCAAATCTCGATACCTATCCCAACATTGATAAAATGTTTCTCTTGGTTTTTGAGTGAAAGTGATGATTTGTCTTTTGAAAGAATTTGTTCTGTGAGATGGAAAAAACTTCTTTAAAAATTGTTGTTGCATTTCATCCCAAGCACGAATAGATCCTGGTCTCAAATTTTGTAGCCATGTTTTAGCTTTATCTTTTTATGAAAAAGGAAAAAGCTTTAATCTAATGGTGTTCATGCTACAATTTGAGTTATTATAGGTATTACAGACCTCCTCAAATTCCCTTAAATGCAAGTATGGATTTTCTAAGTCTAAGCCATGAAAAGATGGTAAAAGTTGAATAATGCCTGGCTTAAAATTAAAATGAGATGCATCAGCAGGGAAAACTATGCATGAGGGTGCACTTGTTCTTGTGGGATTCATGTGGTCTCTAAGTGTTCTCATACGGTTATTCTCATTATTCTCATTATGAAGCGATTGATTATCTTCTTCAGCCATATTTTCTGAAAATGATGAAGATACCCTACAAAGTCGACCACTTAATGTACGTGACCAAACTCTCATGCACGTGTAAGAAGAGAATAAAAGGAAGAAAGGAGAAGAGAAGAAAAAGAAACAAAAGAAAACAAAAGAGACAAAAGTTAAATAAAATGAAAAGTGAAAAGAGAAAATGAAATAAATATTATAATTTATACAAGAATTTACCTCCCCGGCAACGGCGCCAAAAACTTGACACGACCAAAAGCTTGATGTCTTTTCCCAAGTGCAGGAGTGTCAAAGTAATAAATAACCCGGCAAGACCGGGGTCGAACCACAGAGAGGTTAATTGTATAAATTATAAATAACAAGACAACAAAACAACAACAACAACAATAACAATAACAACAATAACACTCAGTACATGGCGTTGTTACACCTGAAAATGATCCAAAAGATCGGGTCACAGGTTTCCAGCCTATATACTAAGTTTATGAAAAGATCAAGAGGATATATTACAGAATGTAAATAATAATAATAATAATAATAACAATAATAAAAGCAGAAGATGAAGAAATTAATGAGAACTTTGAGATGAAAGATTAACGTAAGGATTAAACAATGATAAAAACAAATGTCAAGGTTAGAGGATCCACTAATGGTACTTCAAACAAGTATAATATAAACTCTTATTACTCAATTGGAAACCACACATAAAGGAGGTTCCAATCAGATTATAAATTGTTAACATGATTACATTAATTATCTTATTCGAATAAAGCTAATACTTGTAAATGTTGGCAGGCATTCATGATTATAACTTATGTTAACAACAAATCAAGTCCCTTTCATAGCTCAGGTGTCGGTTATACCATACAGTATGGGCTATGAAAGTACCAAGTATTTGTTGTACCAAGTGTTATACAACATAAATCTAGATTAACCATTTAACAAGCAAAGTATTAAAAGTGAACAAGATAACAAATATAAAACATGTTAGTATCCAACGTTAAGGTCCATATTAAGTTTATATTATACTTATTCTTACACCATTAGTGTACCCTTTTCACCTTGACATAATTAACTTAACTAAACATAATGAAAGAAAGAAACATAAATAAACAAGATAAGAACATAAATGAGAAAGAAGTTAACTAAGTAAAAGAAAGGAAATGAAGTGCATAAACTTGATATTAATGAAAGCAAGACATAAGCAATACAAAGAGAGAAAGCAAGAGCATGATCTTGATCTGGAAAAACCAAGATGCCTCAATACATGGCAAGTGCCTCCTTTTATAGGCCAAAATTTGGAACTATTGATTTGTTGACTAATTGATGAGTGGGTGGCCATATCTTGACTTAATAACAATCCTTATCTTCTTGTCTGAACAAGACGTCATTGCTAACATCATAATTTGCCCAGAATCCTCAGGAATGTTCTAGGAAATTGTCTCAGCTTTCCAACAAAAAAAAAGATGAGGTCATTTGGACTTCTAGAACTCAAGATATGGGCTGAACACTAAATAGTGTCTGGGCTGCAGGACAGCTTCGGACTTCTTCGTTGTTCCTATATTTTGGACTTGAAAACGGCCTTCTTAGATCTTGGTGTCCAAATGAAAGTTGTAGGCCTATGTTTTACCTTTCCATCCATATAAAATGGACCTAAATACGAGATCTAGAGCTCCAGATATGATCCAATTACCGAGCACTGTTCCGGTTTGGACTGCACCGACATCTCTTTTCTAAGTTTGGCCATCTCTTTGTCCTTTAACTTTCAATGCTTAAACTCATCAATCAATCCTTTTATTTATGTGATAGTCCTGCATTTAAAATGAGCATTTACCATAAATTAAGGTATCTTATAATATCAAACTTGTTATTATAAAACATACTTTAGTTAAGGAGTTATTGATACTTCAAGTGCAAAATGATGATATAAAACCTTGATAAACATGCACTTTGAAGTACTAATCAATCAACCCAGAGAAACAAAGCAAGAAACCCAGAAAAAAACAGAGAAAACAGAACACAATCAAAAAAAGAAAATACAGGGAAGAACAGCAACATCAACCCCGATTCCATCCTTGCAAGAAACCAGTTTTCATCCGAAAAATATATCGCCAGAAAAGGAGAGAAAAGGCAGAGGATCACTGATTAACTCTGTTTTCATCTCTGCAGGATCCCAATCGATCACCGAACCTTTGGCATTTGACAGAAAACAATAGAACCCACACCGGCGTTGCAACCTTCCTCAGCATCATTTGAAACAGCAAGCAGTCGAACTCCACCAACGTTGTAGCCTTCTTCACAGTCGTCTGAAACAGGTGCGCCCATTTCCATTTGTTTTCACTCCAGTGATTGAATTGCATTTGAACAGTGCGAAGGTAATTTAATTACGTTCGCACTGTTGATGCACGCATGAAAGTGCTTCACGCGTGCATCATCAGTTTGCTCAGCTGGTCACTGGCTGGGCTAGGCCCAGCCAAAGATATGTATATGCATGAATAAAAAATAATGTAAATTTATTGGTTTATTCACTGACGCCAGAGTCAGGAATAAAAACACCGGTTTAAATTTATATTATTTTTATTCGTTGCATTTTATTTAGCTAGAAAAATAAAAAATATATGTGCATGCATAAAAATAAATTCATTGTTATTTATTTATTCACTGGCGCCAGAGTCAGGAATAAAAAAAATATTTAGTTAATTTATTTTCTAGCTACGTAATATTTACCAACGCTAGAGTTGGAAATATTCGTAGTTGAATATTCACTGACGCTAGAGTCAGGAATATTATAAGCAAATTAACATAGCATAAATTAATAAACATTTAGCAATTTAAGACGAAACTAGCAATGCAGCCTGCCTCAGGCAGGATGTTTAAGGGGTGATAATATCTTCCCTTTTACGTAATCAGTCCCGAACCATAGAATCTCTGCTGATAAGTTAGGGTTCCTAATGACCATAATACTAGGTGGCGACTCCTTAAACAAGAATATTCCCATCAAAGAACAGGATGCTAGAAATACGTTCTTTTCAAAGATTTAAAGAAATTTTTAAGGCCGCCGCGATGTCGGGTATGTTGTACGTGAACATATTATTGAAATGGATGTTAATAGCATCTCCATAAAAATAACGTTAGGCTGCCAAACTGCATCTACGTCCTGACTGAATAGCCTGATTCAAGGTGGTATTATATGAGAATAGTCAAAAGCACTTATAGGAATAAAATGGATGCCTTGTTGAATTCCTGAGGAGGGATGACAAGAACTTATCTTTTTAGTACACTTTGGACACAATCTTTGTAAAATGCTTCTAGGTAATTCATCTGTTAGAAAATTTTGAATTCTAAAAAGGTAACCAACATGTCCTAGTAATGATGATAAGGTTTAGGGTGAGAATGAGTCTTGAAATTATTCGTCCTGAGAATGCCTCAAGACTATGTAGGCCAATTAAGGAGTTTCTATCAGAATAAAGCTCCACAATCTATCGAGAAACCACTGTAAAGGGCTTGGTGAGCTACTACTATGCAAAAGGACTCAATGGGATCTCTGCTTTAGAACATTTCAAGCTCTCAAGCTTGTTATAGGTATCTAAGTTCTATGAAGGTAAGCCTTTAAAATGGCTTCAGATGTATCTACTTGTTCAAGATCTAGAATGCTTGTGTTATATTGTGTTCCTTAGTGTGGTTATAAATAATGTATGAGCAAGCTGTCTTGAAGCCTCGTATTGTGATTACATGCCCAAACTAGCTAGGCGAATAAATGAAGGGACAATAGAGTTTCGAATAAATGAAGGGACAATAGAGTTTACGAGGAGATTTTTTTTTTTGGAAAATTGATTTTTCTTAGTTTTTACCTTTTTTTCTATTTATTTTAAAATATTATGTTTAATAATTTTATTTTTTAATTTGTTTTTGAATTTTATTGCTTTTTTTTGAAGTTTTGTAGTTTTGTTTAGGTGTTTTTTAAGTTTATTTAAGGAGTTGTAAACCTCTTACAAAGTAAACTACTTGACATGGTAAATTATTGAGAAATAAAATTTTGAATTTTGGTTTCTAGTGTGATGATCCTTTTTAGTAGAATTGTGTTGTTTGTTTTTGCTATTTTTTTGTATTGTTTCTGTTTATATCAATTGGTATTAGAGCCCAACAATCTTCAAATCTTACCATCCTCATTTATTTGATAAAAATTAAGCATAAATAATATGGATATGTACAAGTTTCAAGTTCAAATGACTTTAACTTGAGGGGGGTGTTAGAGAATAATATAAATCATATCCTGGGACCTCACCTAACAGCTTAGGCTATTGGGTTGAGATGGTTCTTTGACAAGTAACACATCATGGAGATTTTGATTTTTAAATTAAACTTTCCAATTTTGTAGGAACTTTACCGGTGGAAGAGTTTATTGTTTGGTTGAATGAAGTATAAAGGATTTTCAAGTGCATAAAAGTTTAATAGCAGATAAGGGCGAAGCTCATTGGTATTAGATTAAAAGGGCAAGCTTGTGCTTGGTGGAAGCAATTAAAAAGAAAGATGAAGGATCACTTTTTTCTGTTAGAATACATTTAGAGTTTTTACCAATGACTCCATACATTGGGACAAGATGGGAGAACTATTGCTGAGTACATTGAAAACTCTACCAACCAGTGGCTAAGAATGATTTTTTAGAAAGAGTAGTTGATTGCCATGTACTTAAAGTAGATTATGATAGTTCATGCAAGATGTATTGTATTTGCATTCTTTATAAATAGTTTTATAATCCTATCAAATAGCTTTGATTGTGGATAAACAATAGGTTATTAGGGTAATTAACAAAGATGGCTTTTGATTTTACCAAAATAATAGGGAGGTGTGCACTAACCAAAAAATATCATTCATTCAGCCCGAATTGATAGCTAAACAAATCACAAGTTAAGGTTCAAGTTCTAGATATGATTTTAAATTTTAGTGTTTTAGATATGATGAGTTAGGGCATTAAATTTATAAGTGCCATGAACCAGAGAGTTGTAAGTGTAAATATTTGTAGGTAAAATAACATAATGAGAAGAGAAGTGATCCTATTTATGATAATTAATATGGTAATGAGAAGGTTTTTCAAGGTGATGGTGGTGCTATCTTAGTTATCTAAAAGAGTTTGCTTATTCTTAAGAGTGATTCAAACCAAGATTTTGTTTTATTTTTTATAGATAAGATATTTTGATAGTATTTGATATCATGTGGTGTTTATGTATGTGTGTCATTTATTGTTATATAGACCATGATAATATGAAAAGAATGTCATGCATAACAGGCGATATAATACTTATACCCTTAGTGTAGTATTGGAAGAAAAGGGAAGTTGTTAAGAGCGAACGTAAAAATATGTTGTTTTTATCCCAATTTATCGAAATGAAAGAGAGAGAGAGAGAGAGAGAGAGAGAGAGAGAGAGAGAGAGAGAGAGAAGGGAGATTTTAGAGAATCAGGATGACATAAAAAAGGGTATGATATGGAATAAGTCATTGGCGGCTACTAATGGTTCTACAAAGATTGAGAGCATTTTGAGAATTGATTATTAGCATATTTTATATGAGTTGGTTAACTATATTGTGTTAGCACACTGGAGGTCAATGGAATGTAAAGATGCTAACTTTATTTTTAATGGTTGACAATAACAACATAGGCGGATGGATGACCAGAACTTAAGGATGAGTTTTTTTTTAACCTAGAGAGATTGATGCAAGATGAATTTTTTTTTAAAAAAAAAAAGTTATTTGTTTTCTTAGTTCTTTTTATTTTTTTTCCTATTTATCTTAGAAAAAAATAAATATTATGCTTAATGATTTCTTTTTTTTCTAATTTGTTTAGAATTTTTATTTTTTTTTATTTTAAGGTTTTCTAATTTGTTAAGAAGTTTTTTTTTCTTAATTTATTTAAGGAATTGTAAAATGATACTACTTGGTACGGTAAATTATGGAGAAATAAGATTTTAAATTAGAGTTTATGATATGTGATCCTATTTGTAGAGATTTGTAGACTTTTGTGCTTGTGAGCTTTATATTTTTCCATTTGTGACAAGTCTTTCTTATTCTATCCTAGTCATCGAACATAGTTCCTATACAAGTTCTGCTTGCATGGTTTTTGTGAAACATGGCCTAATCAAACATCTAAACTCATGATCAGTTGGTTAGATCAGAGAACTTTGGACGTGCCTGCTTTTCCATACAAGGACATGTCTAAACATAAGATGGTTTCCAAGAAGTTATTCTAGATTTTATGTTTGCTCTTCTTGCAAAAATCGATTACCATATCAAATGGTTGCATCTGCATTTAACAATTTATAACATTGACGGTTTCTTTCATTAGAGATATTGAATATTATGAGAAAAAGTGTGATGTGATTCCAGAAAACTTGAGGGTTATATGTGGTTGAATCTGATCAGATCCATTCGATTCATTTTCTGGCTGAATGCCTAAAGATTTTGTTTTGCGCAAGGAGGAAAAGGGGCTATGGCTTTACAGCACAAAGCGATGGAAGCAAAAATGTATTTCTTAAATCAGATGGCTGCCTACATCTGCAGCCTAACACTTCCATGGAGGACGAAATCCTCAGGGGCTCTGAAGGAAAAACACAAGCCATTAATGTCACAGCTCCTGGTGGAAGATTGCTTCAAAACAGCAGAAAACTTGGTCCTGGAGAGAGCATCACTAGGAGCAGCAGCAGCAGCAGCAAATCCATGAGTTTCCTTAGCTCCAATACTAGCAGTTTCAATAATGTTAGGCCTTGTTTTATCTGTGACCATTTGGGGCACTTGGCGAAGAATCATCTCCTCAACCAAATATGTTTTTATCGCTTTTACATATGTTTCTACAATCCTCGAAACTAACCAAACCAACCAAAGAGTTCAATTCATGTTTCCAATGGATTTAATTCTTGTTGAATTCTGACGAGGAACATTTCATTTCTTTAGCATGGAAGCCTTCTCGAGTTGAAATATGTAGTGGGCTTATAAGGCTTATACATGAAATACTTATGGCAAGCATACATCTTTTTTTGTCTTTGGCAAGCATTAGAGGAGCAAAAACACTAAAAACCAATTAAAGTAAGAAAACTAGAAAATAATAAGTGAAAAAATCGAATCATGAAAAAAAACCGATTAAAATTTTGAAAAAACTGACTGATTCGGTTCGGTTTCAGTTTTACAAATCTGAAACCAAAAAAACCGAACGGAATCGAACCCAAACCGAAAAAAACTGAGCCAAACCGAAAAACAAGTCAAATCAAAAAAATTTTGAGTTAAAACCAGTTTGAACCGGTTTTGTCTTAAAAACCAAACTGAAACCGGTCGATTTGAACCAGTTACGATTCGGTTTCAATTTTTTTACTAATAAATATTCAATATGATTATTTTTTTTAATAAAAACCGAACTAAACCAAAAATAATCAAATCTAACCAACATCCATCTTATCTCTCCAAACCGCTTGTAATTTGTTTGATGGGTCTGATTATACTTGAAGTGATATCAAATGACAAGAAATCAAATTTTGTCTCAGTGGCAATAAAGCTTTAGGAGGACTACCTAAATCTTAAACTAGTATAAAACCATTACTAATCATTACTAAAAACAAAAGAAAAAGAAAACCATTAGTAATCTTTAGACTTTTTAGCCACTCATCGTGTCATTTTGCAACAAAAAAAAAAATACATATGTGCCTTCATCTCTTTGCTATCTTCTTCTTTCTTTTTTTCTCTAAAAAGGAGATTAAAATGAAAACCATGATCAATGCAGGAGTACAAAAAAAATTGTTTTACTTAAAAATATTCAGTTAATTTTTTTAATGATTTTAATGTAAAAAAAATTCAATTCTTGTTTTTTCTTTGGACAATAATTTATTTTGTTTTTAAAAAATGTAAGATAGATGGTATATTTAGAGCTTATTTATTTTTGTGTTTCAAAAATATTTTGAATAAATTTAAATTTTTTATTTTTTCTTTACTTTAAATTAATATTCTTTTTGTTTTATATGATATTAAAAATAATTTAAAAAAATAATATTTTAATTTATTTTTAAATAATAAATATTTTAAAAAATAACTACAGCTATATTTTTAAATACCCTGTCCATTAGAGAACCAGTGGTTTTTATCCTTTCTTTTTTCTTTGTTTTTTCCTTTGGAGGCTTTTTCCTTAAAAGTTAAGTATTTGAAAGATTTTTAAAAGTTATTTTTGAAAGTTCTATCAACACACAAACACGCACGCTGTATCAGTGATATTTATATGTATTTGATATTATATGTATTTGATGAAACTGAGATTATATTTATTTTAAAGTCCAATATCAAGATATTTTTGTGAATAGAGTTATATAGCATATAATTGCTACCGATCAAGGATTAGATATCACAAACTTGACCACATTTTTTTAATCAATTAAATACTTTTAGCTTTGATTTTTTTGTTTCCATCCGACAATAAAATATTATTATACAATTACACATCAAGAAATCTTAGTTAAGTTTTTCTTGTGTGGTGAATTATTTTCTTCTCTAATTTACTATAATGCCATCGAACTGTTATAAAACCAGTAACAACAATAGGAGCAAGTCGGTGGTGGGTTGGGACGGCAATTTCCATGGCCATTAAGCAGCCGACATTTCAGAGAAGAAGAAGAAAACCAGCCGACAACCTCTGTTCCTGGGATTTTGGTCCTATAAAACTCTGTACACGTGTTGAATCTTCTTGCCCATCACTTTCTAGTGGAAAACGTAAAGGGGCCATGAAATTGAAACCTCCACAGGGGAAAAGAGGGCCTCAGACGATGCAAATTATGTTTTTCCTTTCGCTTTAAAGTGCTTTTGGGGGTGTTCATGACAGAGATGTATCCATGCAGTCCAGACACAGGCAAGGAGCTGCTTGAGGAGGTGACAAATTACCTTCTTTGTCAACTGTGGAGGCTATGGCGGAAGTTCAATGCATTACTTCACCCGTCTACATCATCTTTCTTCATAGATCTCAAATCCGCCTGCGATGATTGGTTGATTCAATAACCTGATAACTCTTGGATCATGATAGTTTTCGAATTATTTGAACAGTTTACTTTATTTAATTCGATTTGATAAACTTGATGATTAGATTAATCCTATAAAAATTCATGTAAGATTATCTAATCAATAATTTTTATATAAAATAATATTATTTCATTAAAAAAACTTAATAAACTTATCGTTGTCTCGAATCAAATTATAAAATAGGCTGATTAATATAATTAGTATGGTTTTAGTTTTAATAAAAAACTATATTTTAAAAACACCATCAAGTAATATCTACTAATTATAATACTTGTAGTGTCATTAAACTACCACTTATTTTAAAGAATTCATTTACGGCTACAAACCTCATATTGCATCCGAGCCATTTTTTTAGATCAAGATATTTTTATGTTCTAGACTCAACTACTATATGCAATAACTTACCTGGCTAGGTCTTTTAGAACCCACCATTTCTTTTTTAACCAAATCAACATGAAATGTATGATTAAGAGTTTATTGGTTTTACCTAGGTTAACCAGATTATAGATCTACTTATATTTTTAATCAGGTCATATTTAGTTAATTCTTCCACTTTTTTTCTTTAACCTAAACAGATTTAGGTTTTGAATATGTCAAGTTTCATATTGTTATTAAAAACTAACATATTGATATGCGCTATGTAGTAACTCAATTACAATTTTGTTTTAAATGTAAAAAAATATTAAAATATAGAGAATATTTTAAGTGTATTGGATGTGTATTGTATTTGATGGCCAAATCAGAATCAAGAAACTTGAGTCTAGCAGCAAACTAAACATAAAAGCCTTGAATCAGGTGGTTATGCTTTGACCCAACAAACACTAGCAATTTTTAAAATAAAAAATAGAAAAGACAATGCCTCTCATGATTTCCTGAACATTTATAGTATGGACTACAATGCAAAAAATTTATATCTATAATGTGGTTCATAGTTTACACATTTTATATACATATTTTAAAATATAGTATAATATGATGAGATTAATATTCTATAAAAAGCTACCATTATAGCTAAGAAGCTTCAAAAAGCTCTATCATTTTTTTTAGCGTGGGATTCACATGAGCTCTCAAGTAAAAAACTCTACTTAACCGAAAGTATGTGGAAAGCCTCCACTACTATATTTGCCCCAAGCAAGACCTTAGTAGGTTTTGAATTTAAAAGACTACAAACTGCACCGCCATTTAACCACGCTTTCGAAAGTGGTCCTCCTGTTGAGAAACCAAAATGAAAGGACACAACACATAAAAATGTTTGTGAAACAATTGGCATATTCTTATTGCAGATATTAACATTAAATGTTACACTTAAACTGTCATTATAATTACATAAAGCAACATTATTAAAGATGGCTCCAACAAGGCCGGATTATGATTTAAGGTTAAATCGAATTGATTTATATCAATTAAAAAGATATAGTTTTTCTTTTAAAAAAGAGTTCATATTTAAATTGAGTTGATTTATATCAATAAAAAATGTAGTTTTTCTTTAGAAAAAAAAAAGTTAATATAGCATAGTTTTGAAGAATTTTTCTTTAAGATCAAACTAAATTTTAACCTAGTTCTAGGTTAACCCAAAAATATTGTTTTTACGCCACTATTGACCAAGAATTTAATTATTGTGAATTGTAATAATGATTTTTTTTATTTTTTTTATTGCACCCTTATAGGCCCAAATTAATGGTCAATTAAAACACATTTATTAAAAAATTGCAAGATTAAGAAATGGATGACTAAAATGAAAAACACAGATAAAAGATGGTTTTGCTAAAATTATGGCTAAACATATACTTGAATCCTTCAACTTTTCATATTATAAGCTTTCAGTCCCTAAAATTTATAAAATTTAATTTTGATCACAAACTTCATTTTTTTTATTTTTTAGTTCTTGGTTTGAGAGAGGAGAGAGAGAGAGAGAAAGAGAGAGAGTGGTCGGATTCAGGTAGTACAAAAAGAAAGTCTTGATTGAAACCAATTCCGGCCACAAAATGTGATTTTGGTTTCAATGAGTTCCTTTTGATGAGTAAAGTTTAGATAATGTGTTGTTTTTTTTTTCTTAAATTTGCCTGAAATTGTGGATTTGAATTTGAAATTTTTTTTTATTTCAGGTTGATTGTGAGTTTCAAAAATAATTTTTTGGTTGTTAGAGGCTATGAATATGTGTTTGCTAGGTGTTTTCATGGTTATTTTCAAGTCAAAGTATGGTTAAAAATTGATTTTACTTAGTCTAAAACAAACTAACCTAATGTTTCAGCGACTAGAGGTTACCAAAATCTGAGTAGTTAAGGTGACGTGTCGTTTGCTTGAGCGAGGCGGTGATGTTTCACCTTTATTTTTATTTTTTGAAAAGCATTAAGAGGCAGATGGCTAGTATCCTCCTCTTAAGAAAACTTTTTTTACAAAAAAGGCTTAGGTGCGTGGGTTGCTCCAAGCTCGCGCACCCATGCCTTTTTGTAGAGGTTTAGGAGATTTAGGATTTCTTAGGATAAGAGATTGAGCCTTTTTTTTAATCCATTACAATTGGATTTGTTTTTTTTTCCTGGCTTATTTTTTGTTCAATTTCATCACCTAATATTTGGTTGATTATTAATTGGGTAACATAATTTGTTTCAGTTTGATTTTTTTTCCAATTACTTTGGTATTTTGCAAGCTCATAATTTTAGATCAAATATTATAAAAAAGATTGTTGAACCCTGTTAAGTTTGTGACCTAGGTTATGGGGTTGGTTGGTTTACTTTGATTGGATATTAATTGAACTTGATAATTTTATTTTATTTTGCATAAATAGTTCTCAATTATTTTTTGTTATATGCATGCTTGAATTTTTTAAATTTTGCTTGAGATTTCTTTATGTACAAAAACATGTCATAAAAAAGTTTGCATATATATTTTTTTAAATAAAAAAATATTTGACCAATGGTAAAAACGCGGGTCAAATAGCTAGTACTACTATTACTAATTCTAGCCTCACCTAGGAGTGAGACAACTAGCCCCCCGACATCTATATGCAAAGTGCGTTTTATGCGGTTAGACCGTGGTTTTTGAAAGTTTTTTTAGTTTTAAATTAATATTTTTTAGTATTTTTTTTATTATTTTGATGTGCTCATATTAAAAATCTTAAAAAATATTATTTTAATACATTTTAAAAAAAAAATATTTTAAAAAATAATCTAATCATATTTTACAAACAAGACTCGTAATAGGTTATACCATGTTGCAACTATGCCACTACATGTGCACCATTATTTCCATTTCTTGTGTGTCACAATATATTTATATTTATATTTACAGCACAACTATGAATGAGATGGTCCAAGGTGGAAGGGAAAATATTAAATCAATTGATCTTATTATAAAACTATAACATAGGATTAGGACAACGAAAAAGAAAGAAAGAAAAGTTGTCTTTGTGAGCGAAAATGATACGATGCTTCTTTTCATGTGAAATTTTTGGTCTAAGACTTTTTGCGCATGCAAAATTGTGAGGAGATGCACCTTAAAAAGAGTGTCATTTGCCCATGATTCTATTCATTGGGATTTATTACATCGATGCCAATTCTTTTAATATCAATTAACAAAAGCTAGAGCTTGAGTAAAAAAAAATTAATTTTTTTTAAATTTTTTTTTATTTTTTTAATATATTAATATCAAAAATAATTTTTTTAAAAAATATTATTTTAATGCATTTCCAAATAAAAATCAATTTAAAAAATAACTGATATAATATTCTTAAACACACTCTTGGAGGAAAAGAGAATGAATGCTGAATTTAAATGTAATAAAATAAATTTTATATTTATGTCTTTATTTTTTCAACTAAATACGTTTCTATCCCTTCTTGTTGCATTTTTAAGATTAGTATCTATGAGTCTTCCTATCATGAGCTAAATGCAATATTACTATATTGCTTAAAGCTAATCTTGGACCAAGATTATTGTGCTATAATTTCAAGCTTGAATCTTTCCCTTATGAATCCAATGCCAAAAAAGAAAAAGAAGAAGAAAAGTAAAGCACACGAGAAGGAGGAAGTTGGCAAAGTAATTAGAATTTGATAGTGTGATTATGATTACTTTTCAAATAATTTTTCGTGTTAAAATATATATTAATAATGTGTTTTTATTTTTTAAAAATTATTTTTTATATCAACACATCAAAATGATTTGAAAATATTAAAAATATATTAATTTGAAGTAAATAAAAAAATTTAAATTTTTTTTAAAATATTTTTAAAACACAAGAAGAAACACTATAAATTTTATCAAGGCTTTACCTTTCTGGATGCTATGTGTCAATGTGACACTCTTTAAAGCTACAAGCTGACAATTTCCCACATAAAAATAACTTCAAAAGTGTAATGCCAAATAATGTTCATTCATGGGCAATTAGAACTTTTTTTTCTCTTTCTCTAAATCAAGCCCTAAGTGACAATTGCATATCTCTTATCCATCCATGACAAAAATGAATTGAAGTATTTATGTAGGGCAGGCGGACTTACTATTGTTAATTATTTGTTGCTATTATTGTATATGAGATTATTATTTATTTGCTAGCAATTCTTAGAAGATTTTGGGGTCTTTGGGAGTGTGATTGTAATTGTTTTTCAAAATATTTTTTATTCGAAAATGTATCAAAATAATATATATATATTTTTTATTTTTAAAAAAATATTTTTGATATCAGTACATTAAAATAATTTTAAAATATAAATAAATATTAATTTAAAATGAAAAAAATAAATAAAATTTATTTTTTTCAAAAATATCGTATTATATATTAGATCCCATTACTTGGAGGAATCATAGGAAAAGGAGTATATTAATTATACTTGCTTGGTGTTGGTATTAATGGTACGTTTGATTTTTAGAAAGTGATTTTCAGAAAACTACTTTCCAAACTTTTATATATTTGTTTGCCTTTAGAAAAGTTGGTCAATAAAAAACACTTTCATATCAATGAAAAATTTAGCTTGGTTTCCAGAAAAGTGTTTTCCTTTTAGTTTGAACGAAAAATATTTTCTGAAAGTTGTGAAAATTTTTGAAATGTCATATTATTTGCTGATTATATCAAATTTGATCCTCAAACTTTTGATTGTTATATATATTTTGATTTGAATATTTGTTTTTCAATTTCAAATATCTTCATCATTTAATTTTTTTTACTTTTTAGATTTGATCTCTATTATTTTGATTATTGTTTATTTTATTTGAGATAATTTATGAAATTTTTTTATCAATTTCATTGTCATTCAACTTTTTAATTTATAAGATTTGTTCATCATTATTTTAATAAACTTGAAAAAATAAAACATTAATAAGTTATTTTCCAGCTCATTTTCTTTGACATAACCAAATATTGGGAAGTGTTTTCCAACTTATTTTCTATTACACTATTAAATATCAGAAAATAATTCAGTTTTCTAGAATTTACTTTCTTAAAAAAAATTAATTTTAAGCAAACAAACAAAGCTAGGTAGAAGAAAAATCATGCTTGATTTGGGATACTGATCTAAGAAATCTGGAATTCAAATTTAATTTGAGTCAAATTGTTAATTAAATTTGATAAAATATAAACTCGAGAAAAACCTATTTAATTTTTAATAATTTAATAATCCAAAATCTTTTTGAGATAAGTCTTTAAATAAAGTTAGATAATCACGAGAAAAACAAGTAAATTCTTCTCACCTTGACTAAGAGATAGTACTTGTTCTTTAGACAACCGACAGTTTTTTTCTAGAACAAAATTAGTTTTTTTTACCAATGGTGAGACGTTAAAAGAACATTCATGGGCATGATTGAGAGGGTACTTTTCAAGGGACCCGCCATTTAATTTTAATGAACACATCTTTTCATTATACTTCAGATGATGCTGCTACTTTTGTATTTTTGTTACCAAATTATTTAGAAATTTGACATATTTACCTTAACCATAATTCAATTTTACTTCATCTCCATCATTTTAAATTTCCAACGTCATCCAATTAACCTTTGTTTTTTTTTTTTCTGCTCAAACTATAATTTAACAATAAAAATATTATAATTTGCAATATAATTATTAAATCAGAATCGAAATTCTTTGAATATTCTTTAAGTTCAATTGTACAAAAAAACTCAATCAACTTTGACTAACCGAGTTCTAAAATACTTTTAAATTAAACTTTAAAAATATCAATCTAGTTAATTTTATTATTTTTTTTTAATTTTTCTTGATTTAAAGGTACCAATATATATATTATATATATATATATATAATATATATATATATAATATTATGTGTTCAAGAGTTTGAATTTTAATATGTTTGTTTGTCAATATAAAAATATATTTTGTGTATCTTGTAAGGCGGTATATATTTTTTTAATTAAAAATATATTAATATAATATTTTTTATTAATATATCAAAACCATAAAAATATCTAAAAAATATTAATTTTATACTATTTCAGGTGGAAATTTTTTTTGAAAAGCACTTTAAAAACATATTAAACACAAAACAAACATTTCCTATTTAATTGATAAATGAATATATTTCTTATATTATTATCACTTAATTAAATTTTACAAAAAATTATAAGAAAATTATTCCTCATCAATACATCAATTCAAGTTTGAACACCACATTTAAGACTATTTAATATATATATATATAGTTACTCCCTCCACTAGTTAGGCTGGTTACTATATAATGACTTGTACCTTTTGGTAAGATATGTCCAGTGAACAACTTGTATTGGGAAAACCTAAATGAAACACTACTTTTTCCGATAGCTAAGAAATATTGTGGATGTGATACTATCATCACATGGGTAGCATGTGAGTCTACTCACCAAGGTATTGCTCCGAGTTTATTCAAAAGAAAAACACTTTTAATAAAGTGTTAACTAAAATATAGTCAATTTACTTAAAATTTAATTGAAGAAGGATATTTATGAAAATTAATTAAAAAAATCGAATGTAAACAAAAATATCTTATTATGTCTAATTAGTATATTAGAAGAAATAAACCTGCAAAAAAGATAAAAATGTGTTTGATGATAGAGAGGTGGAGATGAAAACATAAATTAAATGTTTATAAAATAATTTAACAGTGAATTTCTATTATTTTAAAATAAGAAAAATAAAAATAATGTTTGATTATTATATTTGAATAAAGAAAAATAAAAAAACAATGAGGACAAAAATATATTTCATTAAAGATAAAAGTGTAATTTAATCATTATTTTTAAAAATAACCTTCTAACCTTATGTTCAAAATATTCTTAAATGATTTAAGAATTATATTTTTAAATAGATGGTGTATTGAAAAAAACTAAGAATTTTATAGTTTTTTAAAACTATATTTTTAAATCATAATTATAAAACTTGAATAATCTAGTGGATCAATCTAAAATCTAATGAGACCTAAACTAGTTTAGATTGTGGAAATAATAATAAAAGAAATATTTACTTAGTAAAAAAATCTGGGTTTTGCAATAATCTACCAACTCTTCACCCATTAATAATTTTTTTTTTTTAAAATGAAGTTTTAATTTTAAAATATTATATTTTAACCTAGATTTACCCTTCATATCCACAACATCGATCAATCCCTTGTGTCGGGTTTTATAAGTATACTTTGAAGTTAAGGTTAAAGAAAATAAAAACAAAAGTGTAAAAAGAAATTGTTTTCTTAAATTATTTTTCAAACCTCTAGCTCTCATGTTCTCATATTTCGACAACATGGAAAGCACAGAGATTTCTACGCCTATTACTACAACTCTTTCAAACGTACCATAGCAACCGGAACTCCTGTCTCTCCTCTTCACTTTTCGCTTCTCGTACGTTTCTCTCCCTCTAATATTTTGACAATTCTTTTCTCTCTCTTTTTTAAAATCTTTATTTAATATTTTTATTTAGTTCTCTTTATCTTTCTTACGTTTTCTTTATCATCTTTTGGTGGGTTCTTTTCATTTCTCTTGTGACTGCATGTCCTTAAATTTCAAGCCTTTTCTTCCCTTTTAATTGTATATTTGTGTATAGTATATATAGACCCTTTTGTGTTCTTGGGAAGTTTGTGATTGTTACTGCTGTTTCCAGGTGCTATTTTGATGTTAAAAAGTGTTTATGTTTTAGTAAATTGTTGCTTTCAAATATTTGAGCTATTTTTCCCTATTTTGTAAATTGTTGCTTTTGGCCGTCCTTTATGTTTTTTTTTTTTTTGATAAAGGTGTGATATTTAGGATTTTTTCTGTGTTTTTTGAGATGGGTTTTGATTGATTGGTGTTCTTGGATCTTGGGGAATTTGAATATTGGGATTTGGTTTGTTCTTCTATCTGTAAAATGGTTTCCCCCCCCTCTTTGTTAGAAACATGATCATTTGTGTTTCTTGGTTCTCTACGGTGGGCATTTTGATATCAGAATTTTCTCTCTCTAAATTTCTGGTATCAGACATGCCCTGACAAACAATTGCAATGTTTTTGTCTTTAATTATTATTCCCATTTTTCTACATGAAAAACGGAGTTTGAAAGTATTTTCTTCTTTTTACTGGTCCATTTGGATCTTGGAACTCTCCACCTTTTTCTCTCTTTTTACTGGTTTTAGATTGTAAAGATGTGAATTTGAGTGGTGAATTTTTCTGGTTTTTTTTTCCACATTTGCATAGTAAAATTTGTTCTACTTTTAGTATTTAACCTTTTACTTTCTTTGTTTTGTTTTGGTTTCAAATACCTGTATAGGGCCCATCTGGTCTTCCTTTTGTTCTGATTGTACCTTTTCCTCTCTTGGTTTCTTCTGTTTCAAACTCCATCATTGCTAATTGTTTGAATTTGATTTCATTGCAGCAGACTGGAGCAGAAAGCCACTGATACAGAAGCATAGTCTTGACAGATAAAGGGATTTGATTTCGTAGGACTCTCCAAATGCTAAGTTTTGGCAGGACCAGAACTCAGCCAAGGTCCAATAGATCTATGTCCCTTGGAGGTCAGTTTTTTGGCTCTCCATTTTGATTTTGAAATGCACCCTCTTAACTCCCTTGATGTTTATGGTGATGCAATTGTTTAGAGGTCAGTTTAATTTCATTTTCTCACTCTGTGTTGCAGGCATGGATTTTTCAGATCCAAAAAGAAAAAATAATGTTGTAGGAAAGATTCTTTTGGCCGCTTCCCTAACAGCTGTATGTATAATTATGCTGAAACAATCTCCAACCTTTAATTCTCCAAGCCCGGTAACTCCATGTTCCCTTGTTCATTCTTCTCTTTCTTTTAATTTTTAATTTAGTACCAAACATACCTGGTTTTTCCCTTGAAGCCGCAGAAATAGCATTTAAAAACTAAATGCATTTAAATAAGTTCAGCCATTGAGTTATGATTTGAGCTTATGATATTTCCCTAATGTGCTTTCTGAGTTGTTGGTTTGTTTATTTCAGTTCTCTTTGCGTGAAGATGGGGTGATCCATGTCCTTGTGACAGGTGGTGCTGGCTACATTGGTTCCCATGCAGCATTGCGACTTTTGAAGGATGGTTACCGAGTAACCATAGTGGTATGTTCATCACAAGAAATGTAGTCGCTTCCTTTTGAGATCTCTTATTGCTTGTGATTTTTAATTTTTTCTTGGTCTTTTAAGTTTAAGATTTTCATATTGTTAACAGGACAACCTTTCTCGAGGAAACTTAGGTGCAGTCAAGGTTTTACAAGAGTTATTTCCTGAGCCTGGGAGGCTTCAGTTTATATATGCTGACTTGGGAGAGCCTAAAACTGTATCCTTATTATTTGATATATAATATATATAGCCTATTTTAGGTTGTTTTTAAAGACAGTTGAACTTGGATATTGCAACTTGTTTCCTTTACCAAGTTTTCAGGTGAACAGCATCTTTTCACAAAATGCATTTGATGCTGTGATGCATTTTGCAGCAGTTGCATATGTTGGGGAAAGCACCGTGTACCCCCTTAAGTAAGTTTTCTATGTGGTCTGAATTAAACCTGTCCTGTTTCTATTGAACTTGCTTCTATTGTTTTTTTGGGTGATGACAGGTTTAGATATTTTTTTCCATGTGGCAATGGTAGTAACAAGAACAAAAGGCTTTGCTGAAACTTCTTTTGGCATAAGGGATTTCTTTGATAACTTAACAATATGGTTTGCATTCAAGAATTGCAAGTAAGATTAGATGACAAGATAATGTCTTTAAATTATACCAGGGTAGCAGATCCATGCCCTTATTTTGAAAAAAATGGAGGCAAACGAGATTCTTTTTAATGAAGTTCACAAACATTAAGAGAATGGAAGAAATTATCTTCTAATGCTGGTAATGAGTGATATTTGGATTCAAAACTTAAAGCATAACCTTGTACCTGAATCACTTCTATATTTTTTGTTCTGTAAGGGAACAAGAGGGGAAGTGAATGTACTAGATAGCAGAAAGGAAAGAATTAGGTGAACTTTTAGCCATAAGCAAAATCCCTTTCTTTGAGAGTTAAGATTATTTTTGTCATTGATAGTACGTACAGGGCATAGAAAAAGTTGTGTTGTTTGACAGCCTTTCCTTCAGAGCTTGTTTTCAAAATATACAGGGCATTGTACGGACATACTGCATAATAGATTAGGAAAGCCATGTTTGGTAGGAACTTTGATTGTATCTGCATATTTTGTTTCTCAGTTCAATAATCACAAGAAAACCCGCTGGCAGCTATAGAGTACAGAAAATTGCTTTTGGAAACTGATATAATGTAAATCAAGTTGGAGACTTGAATTTTCTTTTATCAAATATTTCATTTTTATACAGATGTATGGATCAAAATTAATACCCTTGATCGTATGTGTCCTTAGTGATGATATGTTTGTTCTTGCTGTGCAGGTACTATCACAACATTACATCAAATACCTTGGTAGTGTTGGAGTCAATGGCTGCAAATGATGTAAAGACTTTGATATATTCAAGCACATGTGCGACATATGGGGAGCCTGAAAAGATGCCTATTACTGAAGACACTCCACAGGTTTGATTTAAAAACTTGCTAACCAGCATTTTTTATTCACCTGTTTGTACAGTCTAAGCTTAATTCAGGACAAGAGAGCACAATAATGATATGCTACGACTTGTTTTCTTTAACACCAGGTTACATGCTAGGTGACTGATTTATATTTTCCCCCCAACTCAGGTACCCATTAATCCATATGGAAAAGCTAAGAAGATGGCAGAAGATATAATCCTTGACTTCTCTAAAAATTCAGACATGGCAATTATGATATTGAGGTTGATATTGAGTTCCCTTGTCCCTTTTCTTGAAATTGTTGACTTTCCAATTGTTGATCTATTTTTGTTGTTATTTTGAAAGTATTTCTCAAATGCTTTTCATTCAATTTAGTAGTTGATCTCTAGTTTTTGTTTTTTTTGAAGTATTTCTCAAATGCCCTTTTTTCAGTTTTTGAACTCACTGCAGAAGATGAGGCTTTGAATTCAATTGATAACTTAAAGCAACATCCCTGTCCTGAAATGAAAGTTTAATAATAAGAATTTCTCACTCTTAAAGGTATGAATTGACAAATACTTTTCTGACCGAATTTCAGATACTTCAATGTGATTGGATCAGATCCAGATGGAAGGTTAGGTGAGGCTCCTAGACCTGAACTGCGTGAGCATGGACGAATTTCTGGTGCTTGTTTTGATGCTGCTCGTGGTATTGTTGCTGGACTAAAGGTATTTTGATTTTTATTTGACCTTGAATTTTTCCCTTTTAGATCAAAATTGCAACTTCACTGCTGAGTTATTTCAAGGTTATGCTGGAGTTGGTAAAAAAGAGATTTTCTTCATTCAATCATTTGGAAAACAAATGTACACGGCGTCTTCCTGCTTGGTTATTGATATTACTTTGATTTTCAGAACCTGGTTGGTTTAGTTTTAGGTGCCCGATTTCCTTGGTTGCTGAAAATTTAGACAGCTTGGGAGTCTTAGAATCAGGTTACTGGGACATTTACTGAGGTTTCACACCTAGAGGCTGTGTTGTTATCTGCTTGCTTCTCTCTGTGTTGTGCCATTTACAAAAAACATGCTCCCTGCTCTGTCGTCATTCTTACGTTATGATGAATGAAATTCTCAGAATGTTGGTGTTTTCACTTTACAGGTTAAAGGAACGGACTATAAGACACACGATGGAACTTGTATAAGAGATTATATCGATGTTACTGATCTTGTTGATGCTCATGTTAAAGCACTTGAAAAGGCAGTGCCTGGGAAAGTTGGAATCTACAATGTTGGCACTGGAATGGGTGGGTAACCAGTTCCCCTGTTTGCTGAGCCGCTTTTCATTGATCTTGTGTTCTCAAGCTTTTTTTTTTTTTTCATTTATTTTGTCAGGTAGATCAGTCAAGGAGTTTGTACATGCATGTAAAAAGGCAACCGGTGTAGATATCAAAGTAGACTATTTACCTCGCCGGCCTGGTGACTATGCTGAAGTGTTTAGTGACCCATCAAAAATTAACCGTGAGCTGAACTGGACTGCACAATACACTGATCTCCAGAAGAGTTTACAGGTTGCATGGAGATGGCAAAAATCACATCAAAATGGGTATGGATCCCCTTTGGTGATGGCTTCTTGAACATTTAGGGAAGAGTCCGTAGCAGAATTAACTCGGTCCACAGACCCCCACGCAGCACTGACCTCAGCTGTGTTTCTATTCTCTCTTAGAAGAGGGGTTTCAGATGAAAGATCATTTATTCACCTAAAATAGTGTTAGGAGCGGCCAATTCATTACATGTATTCGAACAGATAATATCTCAATAACATGATGCCTTGATTCTACCCTCTTGGTTATACCCATCATTTTTCAAATTTCTTTCTCTGAGAATGGACACTGGATAGTTTGCCTCAAGAATCATTTCATTTAGCCAAGTTAACCTCAGTTTCACCAAAGGAGATCATTGAAACTGCTAGGGTTACAAGGTTCTAGCTTATAAGATTGTCTGCCTGAATTGGCAAGTTGCCCTAGTTGAATAGACTGGTCCATCTAGCTCTGAAAATGATGGTACTGTTGTCACTGCAATCACATATTTTATGCAGAACCTCTGTCAGATGTCTACGCAATCTTTGAAGAGGAAAGAGTGAATTGTTCTTTGATCCTGTGTTTTTAGTGAAAATTTGATTTTAATAAGCCAATATTGAGTCCCTGTATTTTCATATGTTTGTAGTTTAGTCCTTCTATTGTTTTTTTCATGACAATTTAGTTTTTTTACTAAATACCCTTCATTTCTAATCAAAATTTCCAATCTCACCTCCTATATACAAAATTAAAAGGATAAGCAAGAAATCTCAAAAAGAATTGTCAGTCACCTTTGGTCAAGTGACTGACTTGTAATTTTCAAGACTAGATGTGCAATCTTAGAGTTATCATCATCAAAACAAGGACTAAACTAAAATCTACTCTGTAGAAAAGTTGTAGAAGATTTAATGGAAATAGTGAAAGCAAGTTTTACAGGTAATCAAGGCCAACTTTCAATAGAAAAACCTAGAAGACTGACTTGAAAAATGTCAAGCAGCCATGAAGGAAAGCTATGGTCTCTAGGTATAAAAATCCCAACAAGTGGTTGGAAAATGTACAAATAAAAAGTAACGTAGATCAAAATATCTAGCACTGGTTTGACATGTATAAATACGCTAAGGATTCCCACTTTTTGGTGTGTCTAACAGTAGATACCAAGATTCTTTGCTTCTGCAGTCCATTCAATCAATTCCATATTATCAATTTCTCTCAATCCCTGCTTTTTGTTTATTTCAAAACTTGTAAATTGCAGCAAGCGGATTGGTGTTTTGAGAGCTAGCTATGTCAGTTGGCACACCTCAAGTTTTCCACCATGTGCTGATGGCAACTTGTCAGGAAAAACAAGCTTATCTAGTCCATTATGCTTGCTGATAACTAATCCATATTCATCAAAGGTTATCTCTCACTCTCACTCTCACTCTATCTCTCTCTTCTCTTTTATTGTTTGAAGTATGATTACAGCTTATGGAAGATCATTGTCAGCTGTGTGCATTTATGTGCTAGGCCCCTCCTGCTTTGTCTCTTGCTGGTCTAGATGTTTTCAGGTCTTTTTTTTATGTGCAGCATGGAGATTTAAAAATCTTCCATGGGTTTTAAAAAACACCCACTAGACATTGAAAATTGGTGATTGAAATCACTGTTCGATATATCTGAAGCCACAGGTTTCAATGCATGATTGGTGATGGTTTTGTTGACAACTGTAAACCAGAATCATGCCAAGCATTATTGATGAACGACAAGTTAATCCAGGATCTAAAACTTAATTCGGATCGAGTTTTTAGTTGAATTATTAAACATTTACTTGGTGAAAGTTAATTGATCCGGACAAATATTTAGTGTCCGGTTGATTCAATTGATCCGGCCAAGTGTTTAGTGTCTGGTTGATTCATCCAAACTAGGCATGATCAACGATGGGTTTTTATTTTTATTAAAAAAAAAAAAAAAGGCAATGCAATTTAAAAAAAACAGTTGACTCGGTCATTCTTGGATTAGTTCTGAAATTGGATTTCCATAAAACAACTATGATACCGAGAGTTTGTTATGTCTCTGAGACAATATATTCTGTGATTGAGGTTTATGATCATGTGTGAACCAGCTAGATACAATATTGTTTATGTATAATAGTAGCCCTCTTCAAATTATTGAAAGAAATAGGAAGGCAAGCAAGGTATTATATCATCATAACATGATCTGGAAACATTTTAGAATGCTGCTGGCAGTGCTCTGCAATATTTTGCACTGATACATTTATCTTTTCCTTTCCTAACTACAGCTACCAAATTTGTTAATCATGCAGCCTGGGACTGAGAAATCATCCTGAAAATGAAAGCTTCAATGTCTGCAACTCTCTCAGTAGTTTCAGCCCTACTGTTGTTAGTGTCATTGGCAGCTTCTGATACAGTTCTTGACAGGTTTCTGCAGTGTCTTCCTAGCCATAGCCATACTTCTCACCCAATCTCTCAAGCAATCTATAGTAACACAAATCCCTCTTTTGAGTCTATCTTGCAAGCACTGATAAAAAACCGTAGATTTTTGACTCCTGCAACCCCAAAACCACTTGCGATCATCGCAGCCGTCCATGAATCCCATGTCCAAGCAACAGTTTTTTGCGCAAAGTCTAATGGCTTGCAAATTAGAATCCGGAGTGGTGGCCATGATTATGAGGGCCTTTCTTATGTATCTGCAGTCCCATTCGTCATCCTCGACATGTTCAATCTTCGATCCATCGACATAGACATAGCGAGTGAGACAGCATGGGTTCAATCTGGGGCAACTCTTGGTGAACTTTACTACAATATTGCCAGCAAGAGTAACATTCATGGCTTTCCAGCTGGTGTTTGCCCTACTGTTGGTATAGGTGGTCACTTTAGTGGAGGGGGCTTTGGGACCATGATGAGAAAGCATGGCCTTTCTGTGGATAACATCATTGATGCACAATTAGTAGATGTCAATGGCAATATCCTTAATAGGAAGACAATGGGGGAGGATCTCTTTTGGGCAATTAGAGGAGGTGGAGCAAGCTTTGGAGTCATTCTTTCTTGGAAGATCAGTTTGGTTCATGTTCCTCCCACAGTGACTGCATTCAGGGTTGCTAGGACCTTGGAGGAAGGAGCAACTGATGTGTTTTACAAGTGGCAACTAGTTGCAAGCAAACTAGACAAGGATCTTTTCATTAGAGCAATGTCCCAAGTTGTCAAAGGAAGTAGTGAGGGTTCTAAAAGAATTAGCATCTCCTTCATTGGTCTCTTTCTAGGACAAAGTGGAGCACTCCTTTCCTTGCTGAGCAAGAGCTTCCCTGAGTTAGGTTTGCAGCAAAAAGACTGCAAGGAAATGAGATGGATAGAGTCTGTAGTTTTCTGGGCAAACCTTCCAAATGCAACATCAACTGATGTTCTACTCAACAGGCCAAACCAAGCAAGCTTATTCAAAAAGAAATCTGATTTTGTGAAACATGTCATTCCTAAGAATGCTTTGGAAAGCATATGGAAGGTGATGATCAAGGTAGAGCCAATATGGATGCAATGGAATCCTTATGGAGGAAGAATGGATGAGATTTCGGCAACGGCAACTCCATTCCCTCATAGAGCTGGAAACCTGTTCAAAATCGAGTACTCCACAACCTGGAACGAAGAAGGAATTGAGGCCACCAATCACCATACAAGTTTGTTAAGACAACTGCACGATGCAATGGCTCCTTATGTCAGCAAGTATCCAAGAGAAGCATTTCTGAACTACAGGGATCTTGATATCGGTAGCAATCCTAGCAACCAGACCATCTTTGAGGAAGCTAAAGTTTATGGGAGCAAGTATTTTAAGGACAATTTTCCTAGGCTGGTGACAGTGAAGTCAAGGGTGGATCCTGATAATTTCTTCAAGAATGAACAAAGCATCCCAGTTAACTTTGCACGAGTAAAAGCCTGAATGGTAGTGGTTAAAAAAGCATCAGAGGGTATCATAAGTGGGGGTGGACAATCCTCCAAGTTGATTAATTTGGTTTCTATTTCGTACTATGCACCACCCCAAAAAAGCTGAGATATATGCACATGGAAAAAGACTTAAATCATTGGTTTATTAGGTCAACCTGTAATTGATTAGATTACCCTGTAAATCAGCAATCAGCAGATCAATTATTTTTATTAAAACAAATGCATTTTATTCTTGTTTTTTAGTGTTGACATGATTAGATTTAAACTAAGTTTATTCAAGTAAATTTAGATAATTAAAACTCGAATTGAATCGTTGGAAACCGCGTAATTTATATAGTTACAACGTATTATTTTTCAAATATTTTTTTTTTAGTTTATTTTTTTTAATGAGAAAGTGCTGTTTAAAAAACAAATCTTGAACTAAAAGGGACATGATATTACCATCATATTTATAAGAGAAAAAATAATAAAGCAGAACAAATAGATAATTCAAGCTGATAACATAAACACCTAAGCAGAAAAAAGTTGTTAATTTCTTCATCTGGACATTTGTTTCTGCATAAAATCTTTCACATCCTTGATAAACAAAGAAAACTCAGGCACACAAGGAAAAAGGTAAAATGAATGGAATGCGTTGACATACTCAACTAAATACACTTCTTTTCCACTTTTCTTCAGTCCCTCGTAGTACCTCTTTTGCCAGTCCTGGAGAGGATCCAACCCCCCAATAATAACAAGAACTGCAGGGTATTTAAGCTCTGAAATGTCAACAGAGTTAGGCCCAAAAACATTCGACACCTGATGGTCCCGATTCGAACCCTCTGGCAGAAACGATCTCCACATCCAGTCTGTAGTATCCATTGGAACAAAGGGATCTCTAGAAAGCTTGATTTCCGATCCTGTACGCTCTTCTCCTCCGAAGAATGGCTGTATGGCTATAACTCCAGTCAGTTTTATATTGAAAAGTTCAGATTTGCTAGCCTTTAGTGCCATGTGATGAGCTAGATTGCCACCAGCACTGTCTCCAGCAACAAAACTGTGCTTGAGATTGGCATGGTTTGGAAGGACTTCAAGGTATGATTTATCAATAAATTTTATAACATCAAAACCGTCTTCATATTGGCAAGGACACCTACGCTCAGGAGCCAGCCTGTAGTTTACAGAGATGATGACTGCAGGTAGCAGGCGGGCGAGCCTGTAGCATAAATCATCGAACAGCTTTGAATTGGCCGCCATGCAGATGAACCCACCCCCGTGGAAGTAGAAAATAACTGGGATGTTAACTTCATTGTCGGTGGTTGAAGTTCTGAAGACGGGGTTGTAGAGGCGGAACCAAAGGTTGCGGTCTTCATCAATAGTGAAATCAGTGGTTGTGACACCATCTATGGGCTTGTCAGGCGATGGAGAGGTTTTATAGTCGAGAAAGTTGAGTAAGAGGCGGTTCAGAGATCCATCAGAGCGACGGATCATGACTTTATAGGTGAAGGAGAAGAGGGATGTAAAGAGCCTTACCTTCCATGGGAGGTCAGCTGAGTTTTGAGACATTTTCTTTTCTCTTCTTTTTAGTTCAGGCTTTGGTACTGTTGTTTTATGAACAGATTAAGAAGAAGAATATGTTGAGAGTTGAAACAAATGGCAACACTCAAACACTCATGACACCATTTATGATGGGCAGAGTTTTGGCAGCTGAAAGACCATTAAATGGTTGCAGAAGTTGTAATATGGTGGCTTTTTTTTAAGGGTATAACGTTTTTAAAGCACAACCACACATTACAAAATAAAAAAAAAATATATTTTTTATACGGAGTCCACTAAAAAAAAAAATGAACCACATAAAATCAAACACCCCATAAATAGGAAGAGCCAGAGCATGTCAAGCCAAAAGGAGAGAAACACACAAGTAAAAAAGAGGAATCCCATAAATTTTTTCTATTAGTGGAGAGATTTTCAATTGTTCTTTTACTGGTTGTTGTCATAATTTAATTTTTAATTTTTTTTATTTTAATTTTGATTTTTATAAAATAAAAAGAAAATGAAATGGAATAAATAGATTGAATGAAGAAATACTGAGATTTAGATCAAGACATCACAAATGAGAAATTTTTAAGGATCAAACCATGGAGGAATTGTAAATTTGAGGTTTAATTTTTCTAGAAATTAATCCGTCTAAAGTCTAAGAAAAATCCTCATTAGTAAGAAGATCCTTATTTTATTCGGTAAATCTTATCTACTATAATGTCAACAAACAAAAAGAGCTAATATTATTTAATTTTAGGAATACGTCTTACGTATAAGTTTGTATTCTAGTTATTAAAAAAAAAACAAAATATTTTTTTTGATATTTTTAAAATATTGGTCTAATTCTCATGACTTTAATAAACTAGTTATTAAAGCAAAAAAACATGCTAATACATATTTTTTTGAAAATGTTTTTTTGTTGTATGAAAATATGATATGATTTTTTTTTAATCTTTTGAGAGACTTGTCGTATGCATGAAAACAATATATATATATATATATATATTTTAAAAAAATATTTCAAAGAAAATCGGGTATTTTAATACCGAATTTGTATCTTTATAGTATAAAAATACAAATCAATATTAATCAAAATTTATAGAAAAATACACAAAAGAATATTATTTTTTTAGGACTTCTGGATTTTTTTAAAAAATATATAATACAATATTATATATTATTATTATTTTATATTAGTTGGGCCTACCCAGTCATATGGGCGGAGCCCAACCTGACTGGGCAGAGTCTGGCCCTAAAGGAAACTGGGTCGAGACAGACCCAAAGTAAACTGGGTTGAAACTAGCCCAAGAGGAAGACCTCCTTTCTACAAGGCTGGACTTAGCCCAGCTGTGTGGGTTGGACTTTAAGAAAAGAACTAAATGATTATTGTGCTGAGCACAGTAACTAGTTAATTATAATTAGCTGGTTGTTGTGCTAATTATATTTCATTTGCTGTAGAACATGAATTGCTCACGTTCTGCATACAAATGAAACGAACAAGTAATAGGGAACAAAGAAGGGGAGAAGATTACATGGAGTGAGGGAGCGTGGTTGCTGTCGTTGGCGGTGGAAAAATGGTGGTTGCTATGGTTGTTCTTCCCCTGTTTCCTCTTCCTTTTTCTTCTCTGTCTTTCTTTGTTTTTGCTTCTCTATTCTTTTTTTCTTATTTTATTTTTCACCGACTTTCCCCTATTTCCTTTATCCCTAGTTTCCTTGTTCTTGTTTCTGCTTCTATCTTTTCTCTCTTTCATTCCCTTTTTGTTCTCCTCTGTTTCCTTCTGTTTTCCCCCCTGTTTCTCTCTTTCTTTCTCTTTCTCTTCGTTCTCCTTTCCCTCAAATATCCTCAATGTTCTCTTTATTTATTTTTTGTCGTCCCTCTATCTCTCTCTCTCTCTCTCTCTCTTCATCTATTCGTTCCCTCCTCTCTATAATCTCCCCATCTTTTTTCATCCCCTTCTCTTCTAGTCCTCACCTGGTATTTATAAGGGGTAGGGGGAGAAAACCACCTTACCCTATCCAATCATGGCATAGGGGGCCTTACCTCTAGCCATTCATGAGACAAGTAAGGTGGTCAAGGTGGTCTTGTGCAGCTACTCTAGAGTCGCTCGTAGGTCATAACTCTCCTCTTTTTTCATTATGGTTGTAGGCCATGAGGGGGGATGGGTTATGTCAGGGTTTGAGAAAGTGGGGGGGAGAGAGGGAGAGAGGTATTGCATGGGAGAAAAGCTTCTTCTTCCCCTGCTTGTGCTTCTTCTTCCCTTGGTTGTGCATGTCCAGGGGAAGAAGAAGCACAATGTCGTTCAACACAGCACCGTTTCATGCTTTTCTCTCCCTTTTTTTTTTTTTTTTTAATGTGAACAATGCATTAAATGATGCTGTTTTGAACAAAACATGCTGTTTCATTTAAAAGAAAAAAGGCGCCAAAATATGTTAATTTCTGAATCAGTCATTCATTTTTGATTTTTTCAATCAAGTCCTCAATTTCAATTTTGATTTGAAGAATCAGTTCAATTGCATCCTTGCTAAAATCAGATGTCAACTCTAAAGTTGGCTGATTTTTTCCTTCCGGTCATTGGTCTTGAATTTATATAATTTGACCCTCAATTGATAAATAAAGTTTCAATTTTTTCAATTTGCCCCTTGATTCGGTCAATTTCAATCCTTTTATTTACACGTCTTTTCCAGTTTGGTCCTTAGTTTCAGCTTTCTTCAATTAAGTCCATAATTGACCATCAGACTTTAATATTTATGCAATTAAACCCCTAATTTGACCAAATCAACTCTTAAAAATTATAATTTGACCCCTAACTTTAATTTCTTCTAATTAAAACCCAAATCGACTTAAAATTAATTTTTCTTGCAATCAAACCCTCCACAAATTCAATTAAACTTTTAATAAAATTTAATTGAATCCATAAACATCTGATTTCGGAGTTTTCTTCCTCAAATTGATTTTGAACTTTTCTTCCTCAAATTGATTTTTCTTTGTCAATATGGATCTCATTAGTAAAAAATATACTGTTGAATTTCAATCTTTGAATTTTTGAACCTCTTTAACCAATTTTTTGCCATTTTCTGGGCACTCCGGTATCCTCTTCTCACTACTATTATTTTTTAGTTTTCTTATGAATATATATATTTTTTGATTTTTTTTTATTTTTGTATGGGGACCCAAACATGGATAACAATAGTGTATGTGAGGTGATTATTCTTATTAGTAGAGAGGTTTTCAACTGTTCTACTACTAATAAAGAGTGGTTGTAATTCTCTGTATATTATTGCTTTGCATTTCGGGATCCTAACAGTGGTACCAAAACAATTTGGTTGGTTCTATTCACAGTACTATTCACATATACATTATAGTCCACATACACAAAAAGTCAGTGCGGTGAATAAATACAGTTTAAGAAATTTTGTTTAAAGAGATTGAGTTTTAAACGAGATTGTTTGTGATTACTTCGTAGAAGTACTATTCATAGATACTATTTCTGTATAAGTTGCAATTCATAATTAAAACAATGATAATTTCTTATTGTGAAAAATGAGAATAAAGGTAATTTTAAGAAAAGACAATTGCCTAACAATAATTAGAGAAAGGCCCGTGGAGATCACTGATAATGCCAAGTGGATTGAGATGTGTCGCACGTGTACGACATCGCAGCCTCGTCATCTTCGTTTTCATGAACAATATTTTTCTTTCCTTGAGTCTGACCGAGTCTTCACCTTTGCTTACTTTGTGTCTACATCTACACTCATTTCTAATCTTCCTTCCCTTACTACCTTTCCAATTCCAAACTTCTCAAACCCACAAACTTTCCCTACCTCCACTTCGATTCCCTTATCACCATCTGCATCTATGTCTCTTGATCATTCTACAGGTTCAAGTTCTGTCGTGCTAGCTATTTCTCTATTTGATTCACCCATTGCTACTGCATCTCCAGCCTCCCTGTCTAGTCCTTCTAATCCACCTAGTCCCTCTAATCAGTCTCCATCAGGTTTGGACCTTTGTTGATCTCTCTAGCTACTCTCTTCCATAATAGACCCAACTTATCACGTCTACTATCCCATTAGCACCACGACAACACCATATGGTGTTGTGTTCACGAAAGCACAAGTCTGCCAACATGAGTTTGGTTTTTGCCACTCCATTGTCTTCAGACTCTTGGGCAACATCTTCTCCTGACCTTGAACCTTTAAATTTTAAGGAAGCTGATTAGAGCTGATCAGTTTCTGTGCTGGCATAATATAATGAAGTCTGAAATTACTGTTTTACATGATAATGGTACTTCATTCTTAGTTCCGTTTGAGCCCTCTATGAATATGGTTGGATGCTAATGGGTGTATTAAATCAAGTGCTAAGTTGATGGTGGTATTGACCGTTACAAGGCTTGTTTGGTTGCACGAGGGTTCACTTAGCAAGAAAGAATTGATTACTCAGAAACCTTCAGTCTTATGGTTAAACCGACAACTGTTTGGTTAGCTCTCATGTTTGTTGTATCTAAAGGTTGGCATATTCGACAACTTGATATTCATAATGAATTCCTTAATGGGTCACTTAGGGAGGTTGTTTATATAGAATAACCCACGAGTTTTGTAGACCTTACTTTGCCTACTCATGTCTATCGCTTTCATAAATCTTTTTATGACTTAAAACAAACCCCACAGGCTTGGTACACACGATTGAATGACTTTTTTCTTTCTATTAGCTTTCAGGCTTTCAAGGTTAATACCTTCTTATTTATTTTGTCTATGGATTGTGATATCTGTCATCTTCTTGTCTATGTCGATGGTATTTTACTCACTAGTAATAACTCTACTTCGGTTTAACGTCTTATTACTTTGTCGAGGTTAGAGCTTAAACTTCATGATTTGGGTAATGCTCATTATTTTTTAGGAATTAAAGTCACTACTACTAGTATGAGTCTCATGCTTAGTCAACACAAATATGTTCTTGATATCCTTTGTCGTGCTGGTACGTCGTCATATAAACCTGTTGATACTTCGACCTCCACTTATCTCCTAGTTTTGTCACTATTATTTGGTGTGACAATTTAGGTGCTATTAACTGTTTGTTAATTCAATTTTTCATGCTTGTACAAAGCATGCTAAGGTTGATTATCACTTTGTTTTTGATAGAGTGGCTAAAAAGGAGATTTACATTCGTTTTATATCCTCTAAGGACCAATTAGCTGATTTTTTACTAAGCCACTCCCTCACTCTGCCTTCACTTATTTACGGTCCATGCTTTATGTTGACAATCCAGCTTTAACTTGAGAGAGAGTATTATGGAATGTGTTATATCATAGGAAATATTTTACTTTTCTTATATAGATTTATCATGTATAGTATGTTCCATAATATCAGATGCAATGTTGTCCTAATCATCTTTGTGTGTATTTATTTTGAGAGGTGGCTAGTAAGCCTTTTAATTTACATAAAACACTACTTCAATCAGCACTTAAGGTAATTCATAGGTTTGTTGCCTTTGTTGATTTCTTGAGTTCAAATTTTAAAATTAATATGCATGAAAATTTATTTTTGAATGTGTCAAAATAATTAATGTAGAAGATATTTATTTAAAATATATATATTAGCTCGAAAAAATCTAATCTCAATTAACACATAAAATGATATAATGATATAAATATAAAAATTATTTGAAATATTGTGGGACGTAATAGAAATGTGAATATCATTCATCAATTCAAACTTGGTGCATTTTTGCCACCCGCCAATAACATAAAATTTCAAGATCATATCCCATTAGTGAAATATATATATTTTTTCGGGTAAAAATCAAATGCATGGTCATTTAATCAACCCCATATTTCCGGTTAATTGAAGTGATATTTAGTTAAATGAAACCCTTAATTTCAAATAGCATCAAACCAACCCATTTATTTTCATTTAAAGATAAATGATCCTCTATTTTTATTAAATCATGATATGATAAACTATTTTGGTCGTTTAATGAGCAATGAACTGGATAAAGGTCAAATCACCTTTGATTGGGAATGATGAGATTGATTTGATTCAACTAAAAGTAGAGAGTTCAAACAGACAAAAAGTAAAAAGTCGTGTTCTTAAACAATATTTTGTGCTTCTTGGATTTTTTTTTTTTAAAATTTTGTTATTAAATTTTTTTTCCACATACATGACTTACATAACATTTTGGAAGTCATCTATTCTACATTTCTTTTAATTAAACAAATGTTTTTTTATATGACATGAATTAGGATGATGGCTAGGGTTTTGAGTAATAAGTAGTGTCGCACTCGACATTGCGGCGACCCTAAAAATAATTTTTTTAATTATTATAAAAAAAGAACAGATTTCTGACATCCGGTTCTTTTAGGAAAAAATGTCTTATTTGAGGAGTCGCCACCTAGTATTATGGTCACTAGGAACCCTAACTGGTCAATAGAGATTCTATGGCTCGAGATTGATTATGTAAAAGAGAAGATATTATCACCTCTTAAACATTCTGCCTAAGGTAGACTGCATTGTTGGTTTTGTCTTAAATTGCTAAATGTTTATTAGTTTATGCTATGATGCTTTGTTTATAATATTCATGACTCTGGCGCCAGTGAATATTCGAGCTCGAATAATTCCAACTCTGGCGTTGGTAAAAATTCGTAGCTACGAAAATAAAATTAGATCAATATATTTTTTTTATTCCTTACTCTAGCGCTAGTGAATAAATAAATAAAAATAAATTTATTTTTACGCATGCACACATTTTTTATTTTTCTAGCTAAATAAAATAAAATAAAATGAATAAAAATAATATAAATTTAAACCGGTATTTTTATTCCTGACTCTGGGCGTCAGTGAATAAACCAATAAATTTATATTATTTTTATTCATGCATACACATTTTTTTTTATTTTTTATTTTTTTTATTTTTCTGTTTTCTATTTTTCTATTCTATTTTTTTCGGGCTGGGCCCAACTCAGCCCATGGGAACTGGACTGGGCTGGACCCAGTCGGCCTAGCCTGGTCACTGGCCCAAACCAATGACCCGGCTGGGCCATATGAAGCACGCTTGAACCAAATCACGTGGGCATGAGCAGCTAATTTTAAAAATAGAATGCGATAATTAATTAACGAAAAGCAGGGAGAACAAAGCAAAAGACTTACCTGGTTCTTTTGCAGATAATTCGCGCGAGAATGCTGAGGGAGACGCTCCTGCTTTCAAATTTCCTCTTGCTCCATCTGCTTGTCTCTCATGTTTTATTTCCCTCCTGTTTCTCTGTTTCGGCTTGTTTTTTTTTCTTCGCTCTGTTTTCCAGAACACCTCTCTACTCTCTCTCGGCCTGCTTCTTCTTTCTCTGTCTAGTCTCCTTCCCCTTACTTTTCTTCGTGTTCAATTCCCTGTTGAGGCTTTCTTCAATCAGCCCCTCATTGTTTTTTCATTCCTCTCCCCGTTGAAGATTGCATTAGTCAGCCCCTCAGTATTTGTTCGTTATTTACCTCTACCCTTCTGTGATATTTTTTTTTTGTCTCTTCTCCTTTGGTCTCTGTTCTTGGCTTTTTTTTCTTAGCCTCCTCTGTTTCTTTGAGAAGAAACAGAGGAAAGAAAGTTTGCTCATGGCTCTCTTCTCGTCTCTGTATTATGATTCCTCCTTTGGTTTTTCAGCAGTTTTTTCTCCGGTGTCTCCCTGCTCGTGGCTCTCTCTCTTTCTCTTTTTTTTTTTTTTTTCCGTTCTCGGTCTCCCCTGCTCTCAGTTTTTTTCTTTTTTCCCGTTCGTCACTTTTTCTTCCCCCCCAGTCTACTGGTTTTTTTCACCCCCTCCTTTTTTTCTTTGCTGTGGTCAATCTTTATAAGCCACCCCACACCCTTACACCTCCTAGCATGTATTTAATGGCACATCGTGGGCAAAAACGTTACCCACGTTCTCTGCCGTTTCTGTTGAATCGGGATGGAGGAGATGAACAGTAGAGTGTTTAATAGCGATTTGCATTTTGGTCCTTAAATATTTGGAAGTCTTGTAATTAAACCCCTACTTAATCTGTAATTGGACCCCTGCATTTCGGCGCCTTTTACCAGTTAGTCCTTGTATTTTAAGTTTTGCAATTTGGACCCCAATTAAACTCCAAACTTTGATATTTCTTCAATTAAGTCCCTGATTTCATTAATTTAATTAAATCCAAAGTCCAATTAAGTCTGAAACTTATCAATTCTATAATTAAGCCCCTTATTGGATTAATTAAATTAATTCCAAGTTTAATTAAATCTCAAAACTTATCAATTCTCCAATTAAACCCTTGATTGGATGAATTAAATTAATTTCAAGCTTAATTAAGTCTCAAAACTTAATCAATTCTCCAATTAAACCCTTGATTGGATTAATTAAATTAATTCCAAGCTTAATTAGATTAATTTTAAAGTTTAATTAAACCCCAAAACTTCCAATCATGTTGCCCTTAACCCAAATTTTAATTCTTTCTTCATTTATTTTATTTTACTTGTTTTTTTCATCATCATCATCATTATTATTATTATTTTATCCTTTTCAGTAAATAATAATAATAATAATAATTAAAATAAAATGGTCAAAAATTGGATTATGACAAGTAGAATGGGAGGACCCATTATTCTTACAAAAAAATAAAAATAAAACGCTACTAAAGATAGGGAAGAAGGGATGCTATGACTAGGAAGGCATTGTAAGTGTTAAGAGATGTATCAGAAGTTTCTTGTGATGCTAAGAAGAACCCAAAATAATGATATTGTTAAGTTGTGTTTGGTTAGTATTTTAGACTTTAATAAATAAAAACGTGTTTGATTGCAGGAATAACCGATAGAAAGGGTCCTGCTTCATACACCTTTTATGGTTGTATGGATACGAGATAGAGGAAGGCAACTATATTAGTTCAGAGTAAGTGTACACCATTACCATTAATTCACCAATATTCAATGTTTTTTAGATCATGAATGCCAAAAACTTTGAATATTTCGGACACATGATAAATGCATTCAAGAATTCAATGCTCGAAATAAATAACTTGGGAAAGATTTTGCCTTTACAACTTGCAATCAATGGTGTTGTCAAGTGTGGATACTTAGGCATGTGGTCTCGAATCTCGATCTTGTAGATGTATTGATAAAAAAGTTGAAAGTCTAGTGGGCTTTTGAATAAAAAATATCAAGATAAGACTTTTGAATTTCACCGTGTTGGAGCATTTTAATGTTGTAAGAAGTTTAAAGCTCCTTATATTAAGATTGAGAAAGAAAAATAAAAGGAAGTTGTTAAGAATTTAATTGATGGAACCGCTAGTTTAATTAGCAAGATTGTTGGGACTAAAGCAAAGAAAAAATGACTATGAACTAGCACCATTGGTAAGCCGAAGATTTGTTTCCTTTATTGATTTCTTGAGTTCAAATTTTAAGATTAATAGACACGAGAGTTTACATGAAATTTATCGAACATCGAGAAATTTTATTGAACATAATAGTGGATTTTTTAAAAAAAAAAAGAGTAGAAAAAAGGTATAGAATCAATATAAGATGTAGCTGCATCTGAATCATATGATCGATGTATCATGTTGTCATAAATTACTCAAGCCATACCAAGTGGAATACTCTGTTCATTCTTGAAAAAGTTATCAGGATCAACCTTTGACTTCACTTTCACCAATCTCATAAAATTGTCCTTGAACAGCCTGCTGCCATAAACCTTAGCTTTCTCAAAGCTGGTCTGATTGCTAGGATTGCTACCAATATCAATATCTCTATAGTTGAGAAATGCTTCCCTTGGATCTTTGCTCACATATGGAGTCATTGCCTCATACATTTGTCTTAACAAATTTATATGACGGTTGGTGGCCTCACTTCCTTCTTGATCACTCCAGTCTGTGGAGTACTGAATCTTGAATAGGTTTCCAGCTCTGTGAGGGAAAGGAGTCGCCGTAGCCGGAATCTCATCCATTCTTCCCCCATAAGGATTCCATTGCATCCATACTGGATCCACCTTGATCATCATCTTCCATATGTTCTCCAAACCTTCCTTTGGAATCACATTTTTTACATAATCAGATTTTCTTTTGAAAAAGCTTGTTTGGGTAGGCCTATCAAGTAGAACATCAAGAGATCTTCCGCTTCGACCGAACCAGTAAAGTGTGGATTCTACCCAACTCATTTCATTGCAGTCATTTTGTTGCAGATCCAATTCAGGGAATCTCATTTTCATCAAGGGAAGAAGTTTGCTGCTTGGTCCAAGAAATTGGCCAATGAATGAAACACTAATTGTCTTGCTTCCGCCGGAGCCTCCATTGACTACTTGTGGCGAGGCTCTAATGAAAAGTTCTTGGTCTAGTTTACTAGCAACCTCTTGCCACCGATAAACAAGATCTGTTGCACCTTCCTTCAAGGTCTTAGCGACATTAAATGTTGTCACTTTGGGAGGAACCTGAACCAAATTAATCTTCCAAGAAAGAATGACACCAAAGCTTGCTCCACCACTTCCTCTAATTGCCCAAAACAAATCTTCTCCCATGGACTTTCTATCAAGGATTTTGCCATTGACATCAACTAGTTTCGCATCCACGATATTATCAATCGAAAGACCATATTTTCTCATCATATTCCCATAACCTCCACCACTAATGTGTCCTCCAGCTCCAAGAGTAAAGCAAACACCAGCTGGAAAGGCAAGCACATTGCTCTTCTTGGCAATACTATGGTAAAGTTCACCAATTGTTGCCCCAGATTGAATCCAAGCTGTCTTTCTCACAATATCGATGTCGATGGAACGGAGATTGAACATGTCAAGAATGACAAATGGAACATTAGATACGTAGGATAGCCCTTCATAGTCATGGCCACCACTACGGATTCTGATTTGCAAGCCATTGCCCTTTGCACAAATAACAGTTGCTTGGACATGGGATTCATGCATGGCAGCAATTATAGCAAGCGGTTTTGGGGTTGCTGAGGTCAAAAATCTGCTGGCTTTGGCATATGCTCGCAAAGTTGGTTCAAAAGACGAATTACTTCTCCTGTAAATGGCTCTGGAGACAGGGTAAGAGGGATGACTATGACTAGGAAGGCACTGTAGAAAATTGTCAAGAGATGTATCACAAGCTGCCAATGATACGAATAAAAAAAGAAGTAAGAACATAGAGAGTGTTAGAGACATTGAAGCCTTGATCAATTTGAGGAAAATGCTTCAGTTCCTGGCTACCTGTGCAGACAGACTTCATGCATGGCCGTTGTAATTATATAATGAGAATGGAGAGGGAGCTGTCCAAAGTTTTTAATTATTTATTTATTTATTCAAAGTTTTCTAGATAATGCTGAAAACCTTGTATGGTTGGAATTTCTATTGATAATCTGAAGGGGGCCACTACTCCACAATTTTATATTAAAGTAAAAGCTGGTCCTAATTCCTACTGTGACTTCTTGCACGATTTTTGCTTAGATAAACTTGCAACCATATGACCTCAGACTTCGAATATTAAATAATCTCTTAGTTGAACATTTGGCATAGTCATGAGTGGCGTGCTTTTAATGTTTGAACACAAATTCACAATACACACACTAGCCATAATTTGACCCATGCGGGGAGATATTTTCCAAGGCAGATTTATATATTTTTTAAAGCAACAATGATATTTCAAACAAATATTATCAAGCTCCTTTTATTTTATTGTATCATGGACATTAAAATTATCTATTTTGATGGTTAAAAATAGCTAACTAGTGATCTTTTTTGTTATCATTGGAATTTAGATACCTCTTTACCTCTTCTTTCTCTACTCATAGACTAAAAAATAATAGAAATAATTTTTTTGTATCAAAAATGTTTTTTTAAAAAAAATCTAAAGAGACCTAAATTGTATAAATGATATTATTTTAAAAGTTTAAGGATCTAAGTTGTGTCATTTCAATCCATTTTCTTTCAATTTCACACTTATTTAAGAAATTAGAATCAATTAGTCTTTAATTACGTGAAATCATCCAAAATTAAATTAACTTCAAGGACCAAAATAAATAATAAAAAAATACATAATTAATGCCATCCATAATATTTTATGTGTGTGTGGACAATGGGGCTCCATATTACCTCAATCATGTGGATATATATGATATAGTGGATATTGGAATATTTCTTTGAAATGCCTTGCATCGCGTGACATATGCATGAGGTATATACATATAATATTTTGCATAAGATATTGGAATTCTTATAGATGAGAGGAAACCTTCATTTGATTTCGAACCTATAAATTTTATTAATTAGATCCTAGATGTTTTTAAAAAACTTTCAATTAGTTTATTTTTATGTTAATGTTCATCAATATTTTTATCAAATTTTCCTCAAGTTGATGTTATTTTAGTGCAAAGAAAATCACACAATTAGACTTAACTATTAAAGAAATTAATAAAACAACACAAGTGAGAAATGTAGAAAACTTTTGGAACGTATTGATAAAAATTATAAATTTTAGATGCAACTAAGAATAAATATATATATAAATTTTGAGACTAAAATAGTTGAAGTCTAATTGTGTGATATTCTTTGCACTAAAATAACATCAACTTGAAGAAAATTTGATTAAAATTAATATTGATGAACATTAACATAAAAATAAACTAATTGAAAGTTTTTTTCAAAAATTTAGGATCTAATTAATAAACTTTATAGGTTCAAAATCAAATTAAGGTTTCCTCTCAACAATAAGAATTCCAATATTCTATGCAAAATATTATATGTTTTTTTTGGAAGATGTTGATATGCTAAAGGGGTTAACCAAAGGGGCTAACAAGAAGCTAACTAAAAGTAAAATACAACAACAAAAGAAAAATAAAAAAGAAATAAAAAATACAAAAACATAAAGTAAATAATAAAAAATAAAAAGTTAACATATACAAATAAAAAAAAAAATCAAGACTGAAGGAGCTGATGCATCACATTTAAATGTTTGATTTAGTATTGTTAAATCAATTTATAATGCCTTCATGTCCATAATTAAATCAGTTTCAATAAGCATGAAATAATTATTCGTTGACTTGTGCAAAAAATATTATATGTATATACCTCATGTATATGTCACGTGATGCAAGGCCTTTCAAAGAAATATTCCAAGATCCACAAAATGTTGAGAATTTGCGTTCAAACATTAAAAGCACGCCACTCATGACCATGACAAATGTTCAAACTAAGAGATTATTTAATATTCGAAGTCTGAGGTCATATGATTGCAAGTTTATCTAAGCAAAAATCGTGCAAGCAGTCACTGTAGGAATTAGGACCAGCTTTTACTTTAATATAAAATTTTAGAGAAATTCCAACCGTACAAGGTTTACAACATTATCTAGAGAAAACTTTGAATAAAGAAATAAAAAAACTATGGACTCTCACTCCATTCTCATTATATAATTAGAACAGCCATGCATGAAATCTGTCTGTACAGGTAGCCTGGAACTGAAGCTTTATCCTCAAAATGATCAAGCCTTCAATGTCTCTAACACTCTCTTTGTTCTTAGTTATTTTGTAAAACTCATTATCAGAAATTAAAACAAAAAAAATAATTTATAATATTCATTGCATTGTCAAAATCCAAACTTAATTAAAACAAAGTAAGAGTAGAATGTCTTAAACATCAAATTAAAACTAAAATAAAAGCTTCGCGAAACAAGTAAGACATATCGACTAAAACTGAAGAAGCAATAATACTCAATAAAGTCCACCTGCTAACAGAAACTAAGAACATAAATAATATTAAAAATTAGGGATGAGTTCAACCAACTGAATTAGGGAATAATATTTAATATACATTTTAAATTTTAATAGTTTACAAATCGATTTATCTTAAAATACATATACATACTAAACATATTATCATAAAGTAGTGGAATACATAGCAAAAAAGTATCATAGTAAAGAATAGAAAAATAAAAGTAGGAAGAAATAAAGTTAGCTAAGAAAAATATTTATTGACTCAAGACCTATATTCTTGGCCCATCAAACCCAAACCCAAGTTTAGCCCAAACTCAAGAACCCAATTTAACCTATGTATATAAAGGGGATTTTTGCTAGAAAATTTGTTTTGCCTTTCTTCTCTTCTCCCTCCCCTACGATAACTTTTCTCCCATATATACTAAAGATTCAGCTTTATCTAAACTTTAGCTTGGGTTTTAAGAAGGGTTAAAGAAACAAGTAAGTATTATGACTACCTTTTATGCTATTTTTTTTTTATTAGAAACTTGATAGTTGATGAATTTAAAGAAGTGTCTATGTTTTTTATTATGATTTGATAATTGAATGATTTAAGAATTTTAATTGATGTATTAAGGTATTCGTTGGCTTAAAACTAGTTGATTAGGTAACTGGAATTATGGGTTTTAAAAGAGCAAGTTAATTATGTTTTATCTATAGATTTGAAGATTTTCATACCGAGATTCTAGAATCCTGATCAATTGGTTAATCTATTTTGGTTTGAATCGGTTGATAGGTCGACTTGTGGTGGCGGTAGAATGATTGGTTATTTCGGTCAACTTATTGACCTAACAATGGGGGTTAATCAAGTCTGCTAGGTTCAATAATTTTGGGATATGTTTGAGATCGATCAGGTGAATTAGTTTGACTTTATAATTACATTTGGTCTCTAAGCTTAGAGTTTCAATCTTTTATGTTATTTGCTTCAAGTTATTTTTTATTATTTTCCCGTATTCGTTATAGGTTCTGCTAACGTTCCTACTAGTGATTCTTAGTAGTTTCTGGTTTTGCCATGTTTTTCTTTTGCTCCATTCTTAGCTTTTGTTAGCAAGTTGATCTTTGTTTTAGAGTTCCTGTTACTTTGTTTATTGGTATGCCTTGCTTGCTTCCATGAAGCTTTTCTTAGTCTTTCTTATTTGATGTCTTAGACACTCTAGTATTACAATGTTTTCATTCAAGTTTAGATTTTTATTTCAAAGATTAGATTTTTATTTAATGTAATAAATATTTTGAATTATAAATTATTTTATTTGTTTTGAGGAATATTTGAAAGATTATGAAATTCTATTTTTAAAGGATGCATGTTTCTTAATCAAGTTTGGTTAACATTATTAAGGAAAGCAAGTTAGATAGTGTAGTACTCAGTCAATAGTTTAGTTTTATGTAATCAAGTTAATCTAACAAAAAAAATCAAAGTCAAAACCTAGCATGCATATAAAGCATATAATTGATTATATATGATTACACTTTAAATACAAAAGATCTTAACTTATCACATACAAAGCTAATATTATAAAATCAATATAAATGTAAGATACTTGTTGATGACCCTAGAACTAGAATCATATAATAACTTCTTGTTGTTGAATATCAATCTTTTATCCTTAAAAATTTTATTGCTGAAATCACTTGATGGAAACAAAGATGTATTCAGTCAACCTTCTTGAATTCCAACAACTCCTTGTTTAAGTGCTCTTTAAAATAAGGTTTATGAACTCTAGGAAATATAACTCAACATCTCTCTATAATAATATAACCTAAGCTCTAGAGTAGGAAAAAACTTAGAAAGAAACTTAGTTTAAAAGAAAAGAAAAAGATAATTTAAAAATTAAAGTGAAGAAGAATATCAAAATATGTGCTTTAAAAACCATTTTTTTTCTTTTGAAAAACTATTCAAGAAGAAGAAGTTGTTCAAACTCTTTATTCGTGGGCTAAGTATTTAATTGGGCTAGTAAAAAAATATTCTTTATAGGCAAAATAATTATTTTATAATAAATCAAATCCATGTTCAAAATAGGTTAGCAAAAAAAAAAAAAAAACCCAGAGGTCTACACCTAAGCCTGAGTCTACGCCTCTATATATCTAAGCCAAGTGTGCAAGTGTGGGTTAAACCTAAACTACCTTGTTAAGATTTATTTATGACCCTTCTACTTTACTCTATATAAATTACATTATAATCTTGTATTTTTCTAATATTGGATAGCTGAATTTGGAGGGATTATAATGTTGGCCAAGAGGGGCGAAGCAGAGGAGGGATTATAGATTGCCACAAAGCCAAGAAGGGATGCGTTTGGGTGGATGGATAAGACCAATTGACGAGCTGAACCTGCATCATAATGGTTAGATAAACATGCATGAGATGATGAGCAGGGGAGGGGCGGTGGTTGTGGTAGGGTGGCTGTTTGGAGTGGGTAATGATGGGTGGTGGAGCAGAGTCGGGAGGGTGACAGTGGCAGGTTGGGTGCGGGTTGTGTTCGAGACCTTTGCAATATGTTCGGAATTATCAAATGAAAACACATGTTCATGGAAGCGGACATGACGGGAAATATAAATGTGGTGAAATGCAATGTCAAAACATCGATAACCAAGGTGCGAGGAACTATAACAAAAAAACACACATGAAGAGGAACTGGCACGACCAAAAGATTGATGTCTTCTCCCAAGTGCAAGAGTGTCGAAGTAATAAATAACCCAGCAAAACCGGGGTCTATCCACATGAAGGTTAACTATATAAATTATAAATAATAATAATGATGATGATGATGAGGTAAAGAGGACTTTGAGATGTAAGATTAATGTGAGGATTAATCAAAGATAAAAACAATTGTCAAGGTTAGAGGATCCACTAATAGTATTAGAAATAAGTATAGTATAAACTCTTTTTATTAATCAACTGGAAACCACATAAAGGAGGTTCTAATCGGATGATTTATCCTTAATAGGTCATTATAAATTTTTAACATAATCATATTAATTATCTTATTAAGTAACACCAAACTTTTAAATATTATCTGGAATTCATGATGCTAACTTATGTTAACAACAAATCAAGCTCCTTTCATAGCACAAGTGTAGGTTATACCTTACGGTTGGCTATGAAAGTGCCAAGCATTTGTTGTATCAAGTGTTATACAACACAAATCTAGATTAACCATTTAACAAGCAAGGTATTAAGAATTAATAAGATAAAAAGATAGGACATGTTAATAACAAATTTTCTTGGAAATAAACATTGAAGTCCATGTTGAGTTTATATTATACCTATTCTAACACCATTAGTGAAACCTTTTCACCTTGACGTAATAAACTTAGATAAACATAACAAAGAAGAGAAACATAAATAAAAACCATAAGAACATAAGTATAGTAAAGGAAATGAAAAGCATAAAAAAGAGATTAAGGAAAATATAACTTGAAATAAAACTTAAACATTACAAAAATATAAAAAAAGAAATAAATAGCATAATCTTGATCTGAACAACTAAGATGCTTAAATATATGGCAAATGCCTCCTTTTATAGGCTAAAATTTGAAACTATTGATTTGATGACTAATTGTTGAGTGAGTGACCACATCTTCACTTGGTGACAATCCTTATCTTCTTTTCTAAACAAAACATCATTGATAACGTTAGAATTTGAACAAACTTAACCATGAAACTTCTAGGAAATTATCTCAGCTTTTCAAGGAAAAAAAATTAAGGTCATTTGAACTTTTAGAACTCGAGATATAGGCTAAACACTAAACAATGTCCGGGAGACCGTTGAAACAAACAATCAAACGGAGATCGATGGGCAAGAACAGTAGTAAACGTGCGATTTATAAGATAAACAGAGGTTTCACAAGCATAATTCAAAACTGAAAAGATGCTTTACATTACCCTAAAAGAGTAAGTCTTGTTTCCACACCTATGATGACACTCTACTATGTCATTTTGTTAATGAGTGTGAGAACAAACCAGACGATGATGGATACCAATGGTTTGAAAGAAGGTGGATAGTTTGCGGTATTCACCACCCCAATTAGTTTGAACATATTTTATTTTTAATGAAAATTAACATTATACAAGAATATGAAATTAATGAAAAACAGAGTAAACATCAGACTTAGTAATGAGTGGGTAATAGCATACTTATTTTGTATAATCCTCATCAAAGATAACAAAATAACGATAGCCATTCGAATAGAAGAGGGGAGCAGAACCCCATACATTACTAAAACTTAATTCAAGTGGAGCAGAAGTTTTGTGATCTGTAGGTCCTAAAGACAAACATGATGATTTTCTTAAAGGACAACTTTGACATTGAAAATTAAGACATTTGTTGTTACAAATGATCTTATTTTTCGAGATTAACAATTGAAAAATACATGAAATAGGATGACCTAGTCGATGATGCCATAAATCGGCAAAAGTAGAAGTGCAAGGAGACTAATAGGCTTAAGGAACTAACGTGATTGAAGACTTGGTTAGGGGATAGAGACCATCTTTACTCTGACCTGATAGAACGACTTCATTAATCTTGAGATCTTTGACATAAAACACATGAGGGTGAAATTCAATATAAACATTATTATCAAGATAAAATTTATGAACAAAGAGCAGAGGTTTCGTGATTGTAGGAACATGAAGAACATTAGATAAGGTGAAAGAACGATGTGGTGTATATATTTTTATATGACTAAGATGAGATATAGGAAGGCCCTTACCATCACCAACATGCAAATTATCATTACCAAGATACGGATCTGAAGCAGTCAAGGTGGCAAGATCTGGTGTGACGTGTTGATTGGCATCGGTATTCAGAAACCAATTGGCAGAACTGGTTGAGGAGAGATTACGCTACGCCAGATTATAGTAGGCTGCTTGAGTTGAGGATAGTGGGGAGCGATATAGCTAGAAATTTATCATAGTTGGTAGTGTGGATTCTACCCCCTATTGTGCTGCCAATTTCCCTGCCAATTACCTTGTCGAGGAGCTCTGGAAGCTGCGGTGATCTGGTCTGGAGCCAGCATACCGGTTGCCTCTGCTGTTGAACTAGTTAGGGTGCCAATCACCATTGAAATGGCCCCTGCTGTGACTAGAATTGCCAAAGGTCTGGCGTTGCGTAACAAGGGCAGACATTGGGGTGTTGGGTGTGGGCAACAGAGAAGCATGTATGGTAGCCAATGATTTGTGAATAAATTCATGCGTGAGGATATGACTGTGAAGATCCACGTACGATAAAGGTTCGGCCTTGGTAATAAGGCTTGTTACTAAGTCTTTAAACTCTCCCTGAAGACCACAAAACATATATAAGTTGAAATCCTTAAGCGAAACTGGCTGGCCAACAACGACTAACTCATCAAACAAGACCTTAGCTTTTTTCATAAATTGAGTTACTGATTCATCACCCTGTTGAAGATCCTAAAGAGAGCCATGAAGTTGCATAATACAAGAGTTTAAGGTGGAAGCGAGTGCATGTTCAAGAGTACGTCAGGTAGAACAAGAAGTTTGGTAGCTAACAACAATATGTAAAACTTTAATGGATAGGGAGGAAATGAGAGCACTCAAAATAAGTTGGTCCTGTTGTTTCCAGCGAAGAAAGAGTGGATTTACTTGAAGAGAGGTACCATCGGCAGCAAGAACATGTAGAGATGGACATGTGTTGGAGCCATCAACAAAACCAAAAACTCCTTGACTGAGGAGATACGACATCATCTGCATACGCCAATATAGATAATTGGTGTTTGTTAATTTGATGGAGATGACTTGATGAGTGTGAGAAAGTGAGATTATAGCAGCGACAACAAAGATAGAAGCTACATCAGACATAGGCTGCAAGAAGAGAGTATTGTGGAGGTTGAAGAGAGTGTTCACCAATAACAACATATGAGGAGAAAACAAGGGGTGATGCAGTAGAGGAAGACAGAGGAGCCGCGACAAGAGAAGAGGCCTGCACTGCCGGTGCTATAGAAGAAGAAGTAATGGCGGCTGTTCCATTTCAGAGGAAGCTGTGATGAAAGTGTTTTAGTTATTTTACGGCTTTGATACCAAGTTGAGAATAATAAAATGTCTTAGGTTGTGCCTTAGCCAACCATCCTATTTATATAGATGTGGTAGAGCACGGTAGTAACTATAGGGATTACAATATTGGAATAATCCTACATTAATTTCCTATTCAGATATATACATTCTATAATAGGGTTCCACAAAAACATACCAATCAAGGATTATTTGAAATTAATTTTTCATTCATCTATAATTAATTTTAATTATGTTAATGGTTTATATCAAAGAACTTTTGTTAAAGAATAATTTCAATAAATCTTTAATCCTAAAAGTAAGTGTACACCACTTTTAGAAGGCTTCTATAGGTACATAAAAGTTAGATTAAAAAGAAAAATATACAAAGATACAATAGAGAAAGATTTACAATAAAACTTCCTTATCATTACTCTAATCTACATCGGGCCAGAAGATAAATAATGAGCTCTCAATAACATCACAACTTTCATGATCATCTTGCGCTTACCTGCTGATGAACCTAAAGATTTATGAATTACTTGAAAATGACCATTAGGTGATGAGGAGTAGATATGGTGAAGGAAAAGAAGAAAAGATCATTACTCTTTAATTAAGAAGTGATTGGATTCATCCATCAAATACTTCTCTAGCTAATTTAGACATTAGTACTCCAACAAAAATAAAAAGATTGTTGATCTCTGAATTCTTAGTTGAACATCTACGTCTACATTAATTAGTAAGTAGTGCAATATTTTTCCACTGATTATTGAATTCCTTACCTATTAACTTTCAGAATTTAAAATTTGGTTTACTTTCAACATCCCCCTTTAAATTTGATTTCTTTATAAGTCCATACACATCTTTCATTTCGATAAAAACATCATATTTGAGTGGCTTTGTGAATATGTCTACGACTTGGTCTTGTGTCTTTACATACTTGACTTCAACTTCCTTGTTCGCAATACAATCTTATAAATAATGAAATCTTGTATCAATATGTTTTCTTATATAATGAAATACTGGATTCTTTGCTAATGGAATGGATGATAAGTTGTCCACATATATTTCAATAAACTTTTCTTGTGGCATTTACAATTCCTTTAATAATATTCTTAGCCATATGAAATGACCAACACATGATGTAGTAGCTATATATTTAGCTTCACATGTTGACAAAGTAACTATAGATTACTTCTTTGAACTCCATGTGAATATTGTGTCTCTTAAATATTAAAACAAAACTCGTAGTGCTCTTTCTATCATGCATATCTCCATCTCAATTACTATCATTATAACCTACAAGTGCAAGCTATTATAATAACCATATAATAAGCCAAAATTAACAAAAGGTACCTTTGATATACCAAAAAATTCATTTCAAAGTTTTGAAGTGTGTCATAGTAGGTGTTTCCATAAACCTACTCACAAGTGCAACTCTAAAAATAATATCCAGATCAGTACATGCCAAATATCTCAAACTTATAACTAAGCACTTGAATGTTGTAGAGTTTATCCTCTTCCCTTCATCATTCATTGACATCTTCACTCCACACTAAACTAGAGTATTCACTTTTGCACAATCATCCATCTTGAACTTCTTAAGAACCTCCCTTGCAAACTTCTCTTGACTCATAAAGATTCTACCTTCTCCTTGTTTGATCTCATTTCTTAAGTCTTAAGACATGAGACCAATATCCGTTATCTCTAACTCCTTGGTCATTGCTTGCTTAAAGTCTTCAAACATCTTTGGAATATTTCCTGTAAAGATTAAGTCATCTACATATAAGTATACAATAAGAGTATCACTACTCTCTTTGATCTTTATATAAATAGCATATTCATTGGGGCATTTAACAAATCCATTTTCTAAGAAATAGCCATGAATGCGACTATACCAAGCCCTTGAAGCTTGCTTCAATCCATATAAAGCTTTATTCAACTTTAAAACCTTGTTTTTATGTCCCTTTACTTCATAATTCATAGGTTGCTCAATGTTGACCTCCTCCTCAAGAAAACCATTAAAAAAGACTGATTTGACATCCATCTATTTGATAGATTCTCCATCTATGTTGGGCAACGCTAACAATGATTAATCAAATGGTCTCCAATCTAGCAACGAGAGAAAAAACTTTATCATAGTCAATTCCATGCTTTTGACTATAGCCTTTAGCCACCAACCTTGCCTTGTATCTCTCCACCTCTTCTTTGTAGATCCACTTGACACCTATTAGCTTTTTTCCATTTGGTCAAGGAACCAATCATCATGTGCCATTCTTCTTAATTGATGTAATCTCTTTATCCATAGTAATTTTTCATTTTGTTCCTTCATTAGGGTTGTAAAGCTTATATCATTTGGACTTTTGATCATAGCCTATAAAGATTGTCTTTTTGCTCTTGTCATCTAGCTTGGTTCTTACTTGATCAATTACATGCACATAACTTGTCGCACATGTGCGGCAGCGCGGCGATCGCCCACCCTCAAGGAATAACAATGGAATATGAATTTATTCCTGGCAAATATATAGAGACAAGGAATTCTTGTCTCCTATTAGTGGAAAAATTTGAATGGGAGTCGCCACCTAGTATTCTGGTTACTAGGAACCCTAACTGGTCTCAGAGATGGGGTACGGAGATTGGTTGCATAAAGGGAAGGTATTAGCACCCCAACTACGCCCTACCTAAGGTAGACTACATTGTTTTAATGTTTGATAAAATCTAAGATCGTGTTGTGGTTGCTTATTATTCGGAATACGCATTACATGTAATGTCATACCCCAGGTTCTATTGTTCGAAAAAAAAGAATTAAATATCCAGAATATGCATTACGTGTAATGTCATACCCCGTATACTAAGAGACAAACAAAATAAAATTTTTGTTGTTTTTTGAAATTTTGGTCAATATTCTCTTGACTTTAATAAACTGGTTATTAAAGCCAAAATGCATGCTAAAACATTGTTTTTTTTTGTGTATGAAAAATACAATATGATTTTTTTTAGCTTTTGAGACACTTGGTGTAACAACCCCGATTTCCCACATCCTTTTTAGCGATACATTGGAAATTTTCAGGTAAATTTTTTTTTTTTTTTTTTTTTTATATACCGGTTCCACCAAATTTCTACTAAAATTTTGGCAGAGTCTCCTCTATAATAGGAGGTCCCAAGTTATCGACAAAACCATATTACACTTCCAATTTTAATTCACATCCTGATCCAATCATCCTGGATCTCAACCCAACTCAACATCATCAACACAGCACCTGTTATTCAATAACGTCATATAATGTAATTCAACTTAAAGATTCGATTTCCAACTCTAAACATGCATGGTTAAATAGGTACTTAAAGTTACAAACATTAAATTAAAGTCATACATTCAAATTTACAAATTAATATTACATTTCAAGTTTTAGGATATAAGACTCTTAATTTACAAATAATTACATGGTCAAAAGCAAAAGGTAACTAAACCAATATCATTCCGGACGCGACCTTGATAGACCTGAAAATACAAATTAACGTGTACACATAAATATAAAAAGGTAGTAACAAACAATAACAATGATAGGTAACAATCTTCACTTTTGAGACATAAAATTAGGTATAAACCTCTTTTACAACATGCATTTTCAATCTATTACCAATATCCATCTAATATCCTTTCCCATTTGTTGAGAATAATTTCATCTTGAAAATCTCAACACAACTTAATGATTTTCGAACACCATCTCCTTATAAATCAATGCTCTCTTTATACCAAGACATTTCTCTCTTGATATCATTAGCTTATCTCATTCCTTTGGAATAACTAATTACTATTTTCCCTTTTATTTTCTAGAAAGTAATCGCCGACACTAATAAATCTCATTAGTATCATTAGTCTTTTAATATTGGGATAGACTAATCACTTACATTCACGTACCGATATTAACACAACCGATTAGTATCATTAACTATTCTTTTCTGGAGTATCAAATCTTATTCATATCTGATTTACCATCCAAGTTGTCAATGTCAAGAACCCTTGACACTGTCAGCCTCCTTACCTGGAGTAGCTAATCACACCAGAAATGGTTACCGATACCAATGTAACCCATTGATATCATTAACTATTCTCGACCCAGAATAGTTAATAAACCTATCTTTTTCACTGAACCAGGAGTAACCATGCCGATGTTAGTAATCTTTACTAACATCATTAGTCACCCAATTGCTCGGGATCGACTAATCAATTTAAGAAATGCCGGCACCAATGAAACCTCATTGATACCATTAGCAATCCAAACCCGAATTGCTAATCAATGTTGTCTGAAATGCCGATACCAATGAAACCTCATTGATACCATTAGCTATCCAAACCCGGATAGCTAATCAATGTCACCCTAAATGCCGGTACCAATGAAACCTCATTGATACCATTAGCTATCCAAACCCGGATAGCTAATCAATGTCACCCTAATTACCGGTACCAATGAAACCTCATTGATACCATTAGCTATCCAAACCCGGATAGCTAATCAATGTCACTTGAAATTTCCATTCGTATCAATCCCCCTTTCTTTCTTTTCTTCTTCTTCTTTTTGTTTTGTTCTTTTTTTCTTTTAACATCATATGCATTATAATAACTGTTGTTAAGCATCATTCCCACACAAACTTAGTTATCAACACTACGACCATAATGACATAATTAATTCGATACATAACAACACACGCAAGTCACTCCTATTCGTTCAAACATTATCCTAACCAATAGAGGTATACTGTTGCACATAAGGTACTCTTACTCATTTCAATATCATCGAAGCAATAAAACAATAAATTCTAAAATTTACCAATAAGTTTACTCAACTTAAAAAGACAAAGTGCGATACACGTGCTTCCTTCACATAAATTATTTAAACACAACGCATCATCAGTATACATATATAAATCGAGCATCAATAATTTAATCATAATATACCATTAATTTATCACCCTAAAGTCGGTACACTTCATTTTTGTTATTATACATCTAACTCAGCAGTCAGTACAGTAGTGCCACTAACTCTATTCAAACCAGCTAGTCCACTATATTTTCCTTGACATAAACATTCACAATTACACAAGCACAAGTACATTTATAGAAAATACCATTTATTTAACTCTAACAAGTATTGTAAAAACAAAAGTTTGAGGTGTAAGACACCTACCTCATGCTTTAACTCGCGCAAAAGTCCCATGCTACTGAACAGATTCTGCAATCTCTCCTGTATCATTAAAGATACATATCAAATGTGGCTCCACCATAATTGAAAATTCCATTCTAAAATTCATTTAAATTTAGAATCGCATGACACATGCATTCGCATATTTATTTATTTATTTCCTTTCTTTTCATGACTTGTTTTTCCAGGCTGAATATCTTTAAACATGACCTAACAATCTTAATTTATTTTATTTTATTTTATTTTTGTCTACACAATCCATCATGTACAGACTTAGTAACATCACACCCTTGCATTTATTCATAGCATTGAAACTAATTCATTTTCCTTATCAAACCAACTCTTGGCCGAATGACCTTATTTTTTATTTATTTATTTTCATAATGAGTTTTTCAATTCTTTTTCATAAGTCCACTTTACTTCATCTTAAGTAAATTTAACAACATATTTTCATCATAATTCCATGTACGCCTTAATTTAACCTTTTCCTCCCCTTTTATTATTCATTTGGACAACATTAAAATTCCATAAAATGAAATTTTCCTCACATTAATCTATTATTTCAAACATAACACAATTCATTTGGCATTCAACAAACCACAATCCCATAAAAATCCCCATAACATTAGGTCAAATAAACTCAAGTTCAAGATTTCCATTTTTGGTTGGATTCCATATTATGATGAGAATTTGTATCTTTTTAAAATTCTTCCAATGACACTTTACCTAATTTTCTTTATACAAATATATGCATCCATACCTAATTTTCATAGAAAATGAATCAAAGTCTTATCTCCTTATTTCTTCTTCATTTGGCCGAATGCCTTTATTCATGATGAGGGATGATTCCCTTTTTAATTATTCCAGATAAACGTTTACCAATTCATTTCATATCTATTCTAACCTCATTCAACTCAAATTCCATAGCAATTAAAACAATTAAGCTCATCCTCTCATTTATATGTGTAGGCCGAATCTTTGCATTAAATAGAGGATAAAGTTTTCTTCAAGTTTTCTTTCAATTACCACTAGACCCAATCCTTTTTAATGCCTAAAAACATATATCCATTAAATCAACAAACTCAATGTCCCTTCATCCAAATTTCAAAACTTCCCTAACACATTTTACAACACAATTAATCTATAACAACACTAATAACAAGAACACATTTTACCATTACATCTTACATAAACTCTACACCCACACAATTCTAATTTCATCAAAACATGTAATTAAATCAAGCTTCCTAAATGTTTTACTAAGACTAGCAATAGATTCAAATAGCAACAACTCATCCACCTTTGATTATTTCCTTGAATCCAACGGTCAGAATATATATCATTGTGTTGTATACAATATATCTCAAAATCAGAATAATCCAACGGTTGGATCTCCATAGATCTGAATAAAACCGAACTAACCTGAAAATGGACGAGCTACTGTTCAACACCAACCAAACCTTGCCAGAGAGTGAGTTTCCGATCTCCACCGTCCAGAATGAAGGCCACATCTAGTCGCACCACATATCCAAAAATAGGCACGATCCAACGGTGGAAGAGAGAGAAATCGGCCGGCGACCAAAACTTCCCTGCAGGTATATTCCCTTTTGTTTTCCAGGACCCTTCCGATGATGATTGCTGCTCAATGGATTATGTTCCTTCAAATCTCTCCGGTCAGTTAATAGAGGAGTGTGAGAAGAAAAATATATCCAAAAATCAACATGATCCAACGGTGGATTCCAGAGATATGGCCACCGAAGCATTATGGGTTCATCCAAATCCTGCACCTCTCTCTAACCGAATTCTCTATTGTCTCTCACCCCTTTTCGTTTTTCTTTCTCTTTTTTTTTTTTTCTTATTTAATCTGGTGGCCTTTTGCTGTTTTTAAAGGCACCATTGTTTTCCTAATTACATTTATGTCCCTCATTTATGTATTTATATATTATTTCTTTTCTCTCTCTCTCTTTTTTTTTTTTTTTCATGGAAACCATCCGGATTGTTTCTGTTTAAATCATTAGTCTTTACCAAACTCCTATTGGGATAATATCTTTCACCAATGTAGAAAAACATATTAATAGACTTCATGCAAAATTTCATCCCAATCCGACGATTGGCTTGAGAGCTCTGCTTTCTAATGTAAAATTGGTCAGTTTATGACTTTTCATCAACTATCCAAATTTTCTTGTTCAATCTTCACATAAAATAATATCAATTATCCTTCTAAACCTTTAAGGTCATTTTATTATTTTGGAATATATTCATTTTGTCATTTCTCTCATTATTTTATTCATCAAAACAAGTTACCAGTTTCTCTATCTTTATGAATTCTAAAACAAAATTCATTTTATGGAGGTCATCCCCTCCATTATATATCACTTTCAGTCTTACGTTTACATGGCAGGTTATACATCCGCATATTTAAATCATAAATTTTCTAGGGTTTCACACTTGGCCGTATGCACAAAAAACATTTTTTTCTCTTTTTTCAATTTTTTTGTATTTTTGGAAGTTTTGAAGAAAACCGGGTATTTTAATATCAGATTTTTGTATTTTTAACAACATAAAATACCACCCGATATTAATCAAAATGACATAAAAACTACAGGGGAAATTATAAAATGCTGAAACAAATATTTTTGATTTTTTTTCTTTGAAATGGGCCGGGTCAGGCCCAAATACATGGGCTGGGCCGAACCAGGGCCAAATGCATGGGCTGGTTACTGTGTGCACAGTAACCAGACAATTAATTAGCAAGTACTGTGCATGTGCACACAGTAACCCGTGAATTAATTAGTCAGTTACTGTGCACAACACAATAACTAGCTAATTAATCTTCACTTGCTGCAGAACGTAAACGTTCTGCATGCAAATGAAGCTGAAGCAAAAAACAACAAGGAAAGGGAGAAAGTTACCTGGAGCGGTGGTGATGCTAGCAGCAGCTGATGCGGCAGGGGTGCTGGCTGTTTGCGGTGGCCGGCGGTGCTGTTTTCCTCTCTCTCTCTCCTCTGTTTTACTCTCTTGTTTGCTTATTTTTCTTCTTCTTCTATTTTGCTCTCTCTCTCTCTTCTCTTCTACTTTCCTCTCTCTGTCTCTCCCTTCTCTTCTCTTCCCCCTCTCTTGTTTTTTTTTTTTTTTGTAGTTATTATTATTTTTTTTGTGGGGACCCAAAAATGGGTTACAACATAACTAATGCTCCAAAAAACTTTCAAGTGAGAAACACTTAGTTTTCTTCCACTTTATGCTTTTTGTGGAGTCATGTTATTCAAGCCTATGGCATGACATCTATTTGATAAATATATAGCATAATCTACAGCTTCGACCCAAAACTCTTTAGACATCCATTTGGTTTTAAGCATAGTTCTTGCCATGTTGAGGATGCTTGTATTCTTTCTCTCCATCATGTCATTTAATTATGGGGATCTAGGTACTGTAAGGAGTCTTTTTATACTATGATCTTCATAAAATTCATTAAAATCAATAGAACAAAATTCACCCACTTATCCGTCCTAAGTGATTTTATAGAATAACCATTTTTTTTCAACTAATGCCTTGAACTTTTTAAAGTAACTAAATACATTTGATTTTTCTTTTAAGAAGTATACCCAATTGTTTCTACTATAATCATCACTAAAAAAATAGAAAATATATATTTTTACCAAACAAACATGATTTGATAGGATCACAAACATCGACATGTATTTCTTGTAGGGGTTGACTTACTCTTGATGTAGACTCTTTCAGAAAGCTCTTGCAAAATTGCTTGCCCACTAAACATCTTTTATACAACTTATTTAGATGTATAATGGATGGTAGACCCTTCAACATCTCCTTTTATGTCATTATCTTCAAGCTATCAAAATCTATATACCTAAGTCTGATATGCCAAAGCCAAGTCTCATCCTTTACACATGTATTTAGGCACGTATGTCTCTATGTTTAGTAGGAACATTTCATTATTTATCATTACTACCTTTGCAATCATAGCTCCTTTAATGTCAAGTAATGTCAAAGTACGATCTTTCATCTTAATGTCATACTCCTTCTACCACAATTATCCTAAGCTCAATATATTGCTTTTTACTATTAGTAAATAATAGACATCACCAATAAGTTGATGACTTCCATCTTTTAATTTAATCAAAATCATACCTTTTTCTTTAATGGCAACCTTTAAATGATCCACAAAGGTGACATTACTTCTAATTACTTCATCAAGCTCCATGAACTTGTCCTTGTCTCCACACATATGGTTGCTAGTTCCATTGTCTAGATACCACATGTTATTTTTATCTTGTATTCTCTCAGTATACACTAGTAGTAGGGTGGTTTCCTTCTCTTCTTCTATCACAAGATTTGAATTCTCCTTAACCCTCTTAGTTAGACTCTAACAATCCCTAGCATAATGACATGCCTTTTGATAATTATAGCATTTCACTTTTGATTTGTCAAACTTGGATCTTGGATTGCTACTTTCATTGTAACTGATCGATTAGTTTGCTTTATGTTATCGACTGGTTGACTTGTTGAGGCCGCCTCTTGCTCCTTCTAAATATACCTCTCCTACTTTGTCCACATCTTCTACCTTTTTAGGAATATCCAGAACCATCTTACTTTGAAAAAAATATTTGTGCACCCATATCCTTTTCAATCTCATTAACTCTTTCCTCATGGACTTGTAATTTTCTCATGAGACCTTATATTGAACGACCATCCATATTTTATGATTCCTTTATCGCGACCACCACATAATGAAACTTCTTTTGCAACAAGCATAGGATCTTCTGTACCATACATGTCTTTTCCATCTTCTCCCTATATGTCTTTATTTGATTGTATATGGCCAATACTCTTACAAAGTATTCTGAAATGTTCTCCGATTCAAGGATATGTAACTTTTCAAAGTTATCACATAATTTTTGTAGACGTACCTTTCTCACATTGTCAACTTATTGGTTTGATTCTTGCAAAACTTCCCATGCATGCTTGGTGGTGGTTGCGTTAGCCACTATCTCAAAAATTGGTGGCCCTTATCCTAAAATTCATTTTGTTCAGCTGAATCCAAATACCCCCACAAGATTCCTTATCTATCAATGTAAGAAGTAGGAGTTTAAGTTTTGATTCCAGGTGAGACTCAACTTCCAAGACCCTCTCTACATTCCAAATCATTGATTGATTTTTTGAAAGTGCATAAAGCAATGAAAAGCACTCTCTTAGAATTCCACATGTTAACCATCTATCTATCCAAAAGTGAAGTGTCTCCCAATTTCCAACTTTGAAGTAGCAACTATTCCTCAAGAGAGAAGATAATGTGTATCATTATTGATTAAGCCATCTACATCTACATTAATTAGTAATGCAAGATTTTGGCAGTAATCATCGAATTCCATGAACTTGTCTTTGTCTCCACACATATGGTTCCTGGTTCTATTGTCTAGATACCACATGTTATTTTTATTTTGTATCCTCTCATTATACACTAGTAGTAGGGTGGTTTCCTTCTCTTCTTCTATCACAAGATTTGAATTCTCCTTAACCCTCTTAGTTAGACTCCGACAATCCTTAGCATAATGACATGCCTTTTGATAAATATAGCATTTCACTTTTGATTTGTCAAACCTGGATCTTGGATTGCTACTTTTAGTGTAACCGGTCAATCGGCTTGCTTCATGTTATTGTCTTGTTGACTTTTTGAGGCTGCCTCTTGCTCTACTTTGTCCGCACCTTTTACCCTTTTAGGAATATCCAGAACCGTCTTACTTTGAAAAAAATATTTATGTACCCATGAGACCTTATATTGAATCTCATTAACTCTTTCCTCACGAACTTGTAATTTTCTCATGAGACCTTATATTGAAAGAACATCTATATTCTATGATTCCTCTATCGCAACCACCACATAATGAAACTTTTTTTTGCAGCGAGCATAGGATCTTCTCTACCATACATATCTTTTCCATATTCTCCCCATATGTCTTTATTTGATTGTATATGACCAATACTCTTACAAAGTATTCCGAAATGTTCTCCGATTCAAGTATATGTAACTTTTCAAAGTCATCACATAGCTTTTATAGACGTACCTTTCTCACATTGTCAGCTTATTAGTTAGATTCTTGCAAATCTTCCCATACATGCTTGGTGGTGGTTGCGTTAGCCATTATCTCGAAAATTGATGGCCCTTAACCTAAAATTCATTTTATTGTGCTCAATCCAAATACCCCCACAAGATTCCTTATCTATCATGTAAGAAGTTGTTAGAGTTGAGACTGTTATAAGGAGTTTAAGTTTTGATTCCAAGTGAGATTCAACTTCCATGACCCCTGTCTACATTCCAAATCATTATTGATTTATTTTTTGAAAGTGCATAAAGCAATGAAAAGCAATCTCTTAGAATTCCACATGTTTACCATCTATCTATCCAAAAGTGAAGTGTCTCCCAATTTCCAACTTTGAAGTAGCAACTATTCTTCAAGAGAGAAGATAATGTGTATCATTATTGATAATGGAATAAATAACATTCCATATTGGTAACAAAGAGTTCTTAGGAGAAGAAAAGAAAAAACAATTTTAAAAAGAAAAATTCTTCCAGCCATTCTTAGTAGCTTTCCTTTCCATATTCATAATCTTGCATGAATCTTATTGATCACTAAATACCATGTTGAAGTCTTTTCGAATTCGCACCAAAGGAAGTCCCAAGTATTTGATTGGTAATGTGTCCCATTCACAATATATTGTATTTGTCATTCCAGTCGTAAAGTCATCATCAAGGTTGATCCCTACTAGAGAGCTTTTAAGAAAATTAATTTGCAGACTTGATGCTAGTTCAAACCACCTTGAAATCCTTTTCACATTCATTAAGGAGCTGTAATTATTGTGCACAAACACTAATGTATCATCTGCATATTGCAAATGAGTTAGATATAACTCATTTCCATAGTCAATTCCCTTAAAATATCCTGAGATTGAGGCGCTTTTAAATAGTTCAGACAACACCTCAACAAGTAACAAAAATGAAGATAGTGGATTTTCTTGACGCAAGTACCCACGCTCTACTCTGAGTTTTAGACTTGGAGAACTTCCTGTGTTAACGATATCCACTTTCTTACAAACCCCGTGTAAATCATTACTTCTTGTAAGTACGCACTCCTACATAATTGAGTCGAAAGCCTTGTGAAGATCCATTTTCGAAATGAATCCATGCTGACCACCTTTTTCGATACTATGTACCACCTCATTGGCTATCATAAATCCATCTATTGTTTGTCTTCCCACTATGAAAGCTGTTTGAGTTGGACTTATAGGACTTGGCATTACTTTTCTCAACCAGGAGGAGAGAAATTTACCAACTACATATTTTGTACAAGCCATGAACCAAACTAATTTGTCTGTACTCAGGTTTGAAGAATTCGGTAACCATAAAGGCAATAAAATAGTGCCAAGTATGGTGCAATGTTTCATTAAAATCCCCTAGGATGAACAGAAGAACTCCAAAATATGTTTCTATTTCTAAAGTAAAAATCTCCTCCCACAATATACGCCCCTCACCAACTAAACTCCCTGCATAAACACCTATAACTACACAGGAAAAGTTCATTTTAACATGAAAGCTAAAAACTGCTATCCATTGTCCACTGTACTCCGTAGTTTTAACTTTAAAATTACATTCATTCCACGGTACAATGGCTTGAATGTACATCTTTAGTATGTAATAAAACCCTATTTGAATAGGATCAATAAAGTATATCGGCTTCTTCTTTTTAGAGGATGTATGTTGCTCCATCAAGCTTGGTTAATATTATTACGGAATTTAAGTTAGATAGAATTAAGGCTTTTATAGGTATACCAAAGTTGAATGAAAGAGCAGAATTTACAAAGACACAATGGTGAAAGATAAAGGAAAATTATGATGAAGCAACTGTTGCTCGAGTTTCTTCATTGATTACTACAATAAACCTTCCTCCGGCCGGAAGATAAATAACAATATTAAGGAAAGAGTTTGAATTCAATGTAAATACTTCTACATAGTAATAGTTATAGTATGTAATACATCCCACCATTATATTGTACACAACCCTACAAGTATAAATACAAAGGATGGCTGCCACTATTATGCATCCAACGAATTATACACAAAACTATCTCTCAACTAATTCTAATTTGGTATCAGAGCAGGTTATTGTTCAGCAGCCTTCTTTCTTCGTTTGCTGAAATTCTCCTGCGTGGCTATTTGGCAACCAGCAGCCATCCTTCCTTCTTAGCAGCCGGTTCTTCCTCAGTTTAATTCACAAAGCAGCAGCTTCTCCTTAGCAGAGTTTACTCATCTCTTTTCTCTGTCACCTATCACGAAGTAGAAACTGAAACTTCTTCTCCCTAGCAACATGGACAATCAACAATCTGCTGGCGCTGCATCAGCCCTTCAATCTTCCTTCTCCCCGGTAGAACAATCAGTCATGTATGGGGCATCGCCTACTGCCTCCATTGTCTCTCTTCCTAACACACATCAGGTAGTTTCTTTAAAACTCTCCAACCATAACTTCCTGTATTGGAGGATGCAGATGAAACCTTTTCTCTTGGGCCAAGGTGTTTATTCATTCGTTGATGGCACATTGATTAGTACTTAAAAGTGCATTCTCATTAAGGTTTTATATCATCGTATTGCACTAAAGTATCATTAAATTCCCTAACTACAACATGTTTTATAATAACAAGTCTGATAATATAATATATCTTTAATTTATGGTAAATGTTTATTTTGAATGCAGGTATATCTCACAATTCAAAGGATTTATTGATGTGATTAACTATTGAAAGTGAAGAGACAAAAAGAGGACTAGGCTAAGAGAAGAGATGCTGGTTCAATTCCAAACTCGAACACCATTCGGTTATTGGATCATAACTGGAGTTGTAGAACTCGGATTTAGGTCTACTTTATATGAATCGAAAAGCTAAGACATAGACCTACAACTTTCATGAAGAGTCCAAGACTCAAATCTGCCATTTTCAAGTTCAAATCTTAGGAACAACGGAGAAGTCGGAACCTGTCCTGCAGCTCGGACACTGTTCGGTTTTCAGCTCATATCTTGAGTTCTAGAAGTCCAAATGATCTCTGGTTTTTTTTTGTTGGAAAGCTAAGACAATTGCCCACAGCTTTAATGGAACAAAGGGCTCTAATTATGATGTTAGCAATGACGTTTTAACCAGCCAACAAATATCAATAACCAGCCAATAATGTCAAGAACCAGCAGCCAACATTGTCAAAAACCAGCCACCAAATCAATGGTTGGCCACCAACTAAATAGTTTGTCAACCAATCAATAGTTCTAATTTTTTAGCCTATAAAAGGAGGCATTTGCCATGTATTTATATATTATTTTTTCAGATCAAAAATCATCTTCTTGCTTTCTCTCTTTGTAATGTTCAAACTTTTCTTTCATGCTATATTAATATCTTGTTTATGCTTTTTTTCATTTCCTTTCCTATACTTAGTTAACTTATATCATGTTTAATGTTCTTATATTGTTTATTTATGTTTTTCTTCTTCATTATGTTTAGCTAAGTTAATTATGTCAAGGTGAAAAGGTTTCACTAGTGGTGTTAGAATAGATATAATATAAACTTAACATGGACTTTAATGTTTTATATCCAAGAAAGATTGTTATTAACATGTTTTTATCTTTTTATCTTACTAATTCTTAATACCTTGCTTAATGTTTAATCTAGATTTGTGTTGTATAACACTTGGTACATCAAATGCTTGATCCTTCATAGTTTTCGGCCGACATCATTATTATGATAGGAACTTGATTTGTTGTTAACATAAACTAGCAACATGAATGCCTGATGATATTTATAAGTATGGTGTTACTTAGATAAGATAATTAATATGATCATGTTAACAATTTATAATGAGCTAATAATGATAAATCATCCGATTGGAACCTCCTTTGTGTGTGGTTTCCAGTTGAGTAATAAAAAGAGTTTATATTATATTTATTTGAAATACCATTAGTGAATCCTCTAACCTTGACATTTGTTTTTATTATTGTTTTAATCCTTACATCAACCTTACCTCTCAAAGCTCTCTTTATTATTACTACTACTATTATTATTATTTACATTCTTGTTATATTATATGTACGTTAAGTATGCTCTGTGTTTGATCAAGGATCCTGACATTGTTGGTCTTGCCTTGTTCATTCGCATCAGAAATCTGTTTATATTATATAATATATCTCTTTAATATTTTCATAAACTCAGTATATAGGCTGGAAACCTGTGACCCGATCTTTTAGATCATTCTCAGGTATAACAACGCCACGTACTGAGTATTATTATTATTACTCTTAGTATTACTATTATTATTGTTGTTATTGTTGTTGTTGTTATCGTGTTGTTATTTATAATTTATACAATTAACCTCCCTGTGGTTCGACCCCGGTCTTGCCGGGTTATTTATTACTTCGACACTCCTGCACTTGGGAGAAGACATCAATCTTTTGGTCGTGTCACACATCACCATGTCCTCCTTCACATTTGGCATCGGCTGAGCCATCTATCCTCTCTATCAACCCGGCATATTTATCATGGAAGCAGCAAGATCACCTCATCATGAGTGCCCTCCTCTCTTCTCTCTCTGTGGAAGTTCTGCACTTGGTTGTAGATTGCAACACTTCACACGCAATCTGGACAACGTTAGAAACAGCTCTGGCCTCTCCCTCAAATTCCAGAATTATGCAGCTCCACGGCTCATTCCAGGACCTAAGACAGAATGATGATTCTGCCAGCATTTACCTGCAAAAGGCTAAGGCTTTGTTTGATGAATTGGCTGCCGCTGGTAGACCAATCTCCCTGGCAGAATTTAATTTGTATGTTTTTCGTGGATTGCGCAGTGAGTTTAAGGATCTTGTCACCAGCTTGTCCACAAAGGATGCCCCCATCAGCTATACTGATCTCCATAGCAGCCTTCTTACACATGAGTTCCTGCACAAAGCCTCCCTTCAGCCATCTGTAACAGCCCCTCTGTTACCGACTCCAACGCAGCAACCAGCTGCGTTCTTTGTCCAGCATCAATCAGGCAGACGGGGGCGTTTTCGTGGGGGCTGGAGACCTAACAATCGCAGCTTTTATCGTGGCAATGGACCAGCAAATAATTATACTTCAGGACAACAATACAGCTCACATGGGAACCGGTTCTCATCTGGCCCTTCTTCACGGCCAACAGGTAATTTTGGGCAGCAAGGAAATCGTTTTGGTGGCTATCCTCGCAACATAAAATGTCAGCTATGTTATGAATATGGGCATACTGCTCAACAGTGTTCTCAGTTGGCTACTCATCATATGCAAGCTAATGTTAATCTTGCATTTAATACTGCCCCTTCCACCACTCCTGTTACTTGGTTTCCTGATACAGGTGCAAATCATCATGTCACGCCAGATCTTGTAAGTGTGACGAGTTCAGAACCTTATCTTGGCAATGATCATCTGCATGTTGGTGATGGTAAGGGCCTTGTTATCTCAAATATTGCTCACTCCAAAATTCGCTCACCAAACCGCATTTTTACGTTATCCAATATCTTACATGTTCCTACCATTAAAAAACCTCTGCTATCTGTTCAAAAATTTTGTCTTGAGAATAACGTGTTTTTGAATTTCATTCCTCTCTATTTTATGTTAAGGATCTCATGACAAAGGCAGTTCTTCTTTCCGGTCAGAGTAAAGATGGTCTATATGTTTTGTCTGCGTCGTCCGCAACGTCGTTGCCTCAAGTTTTTTCCTCTACTTGTCTATCTACTTCAGCTGATGTCTGGCATCGTCGACTTGGACATCCTAGTCCACGTATTCTGCATTTGCTAGTGAAAAATAAAAAAGTGTCATGTACGTCCACTAAGTTTAATTTTCAGTGTCCTACGTGCCCTCTAGGCAAGTCATCGCGTCTGACTCTAAAACCTACGGGTCATCAAACTCAAGCTCCTCTTGACTTGATTTTTAGTGATGTTTGGGGTCCATCCCCTATGTTTTCATCTGATGGTTTTCGCTATTTTGTTATTTTTGTGGATGCTCATACAAAATTCATATGGTTTTATCCCTTGGTTGCTAAGTCTGACGTTTTTGCAATTTTTCATCAGTTTCAGGCGCTTGTAGAGCGCCAATTCTCCTTAAAAATTAAGTCTGTTCAAACCGATTGGGGTGGTGAATACCGAAAACTAAATACATATTTTAAAACGATTGGTATTCATCATCGTGTGATCTGTCCGCACACTCATGAACAAAATGGCATGGTTGAACGCCGTCATAGACATATTGTTGAAACTGGACTCACTCTCCTTGGTCAGTGTCATGCTCCCCTTAAATATTGGAGTTATGCTTTTGAAAGTTCTGTTTATTTAATTAATCGCATGCCCACTCCAGTCCTTAATAATAAGACACCTTTTGAATGTCTGTTAAAATCGACTCCTGATTATGCGTTTCTTCGTACTTTCGGGTGTCTCTGCTTTCCTTTTCTTCGTCCATACAATGCTCACAAATTAGATTTTCGGTCCACATCTTGTGTCTTTCTTGGATATAGTACCTCGCATGTCGGTTATCGTTGTCTTGATTTGTCATCAAAACGAATTTATCTTGCACGTCATGTCCGATTTCATGAAACTGTTTTTCCTCTTGATAAAACTGAACAGATTGCAGCCACACCCAAACAGCCCTCTGCTCCCTCTCTACCCGTCACTTTTCTTCCTCTCATGCAACCCTCCCCACTCTCTCCACCACTGCCCCATACACTGCCTACACCTCCTTCGGCTAATTTACCATTATCTGCATGTTATTATGATCATTCTTCAAATGCAGGTTCAGATTCGTCACACTCACAGGCATCATCCGATGCTGCTGCCAGCTCCCATGGTTTCTCCCCTGTTATGGATACTTCTTCTGCTGGGTCTCCATCACGGTCTTCTCCTATATTGAGTCCTTCACCCACAGGTTCTTCCTCTCTTTCCCCTCTTGGAATTAACATATGTGTTGATCTATCTAAATTCAATCTTCAGCACGTCCCTGCCGCTGTCTCCTCCCCATCTCCGCGGGCTCGCACCCATCCTATGGTGCTTCGCCCACGGCTAGAAAGAAATGCTAATCTTAGCATTGCGGCTGTCTCATGAGACACGACCTTACCTCAACAGGAGCCATTGTCCTTTAAGGACGCCAATAGGTATGTTACTTGGGACACTGCCATGCAGGAGGAACTTCAGGCGCTTCATTCTAATCAGACTTGGACGTTGGTGCCTCTTCATCCAACTATGAATGTGATTGGCAGTAGATGGGTGTACAAGATAAAAAGAAATGCTGATGGTCAAGTTGCCCGATATAAGGCACGGTTAGTTGCCCGCGGCTTCACTCAGCAAGAAGGGATTGATTATTTGGAGACATTCAGTCCAGTGATCAAACCTACAACGGTTCGCCTTGTGCTCACTATCGCTGTTTCATATGGATGGACCATTCATCAGTTGGATGTCCATAATGCTTTCCTAAATGGTATTCTTCAGGAAGAGGTATACATGGCTCAACCGCCTGGGTTTGTTGATCCGGCACTCCCGTCTCATGTGTGTCGCCTCCATAAATCTCTGTATGGTTTGAAACAAGCCCCTCGTGCTTGGTACAACAGGTTGAGTGAGTTCTTACTATCCATTGGATTTCAGGCATCCAAGGGTGATACTTCTCTGTTTATCCTATCTCATGATAGTGCCATGATTTACCTGCTTGTGTATGTTGATGATATCTTATTAACCGGAAGTAACTCAGCTATGCTTCATAGATTGATTACCTTGCTACAATCAGAATTTAAGCTTCGGGATCTGGGTTCTGTTCATTTCTTCTTAGGCATTGAAGTTAAACCTACTGCTATGGGTATCTTATTAAGCCAACATAAGTATGCTCTCGATATCATCAAACGAGCAGGTATGACTTCATGCAAACCAGTTGATACTCCTCTATCTGCCTCCTCCAAATTAGGACTCATACCGGGTACTCTCTACTCTGATCCCACACGGTATCGACAAATTGTTGGGGCATTACAATATCTTACCTTCACTAGACCTGATATCTGCTATGCAGTCAACAAGGTCTGTCAATTTATGCATGCCCCTACTGAGGATCATTGGTTTGCTGTCAAACGCATCCTGCGTTACCTCCAGGCTACAGCAAGTTATGGCCTGCACATCACTAGGGATTCTCCTATGTCTCTTCATGGTTTCACAGACGCTGATTGGGCTGGTAGTATTGATGATCGAAAATCCACAGGTGGTTACCTTGTGTACCTTGGCTCTACCCCTATCTCCTGGAAATCCGGGAAACAACGCACTGTTGCGAGATCCTCCACTGAAGCGGAATACAAAGCCTTAGCTGATGGTACTGCTGAGATTTTGTGGATTCGCTCATTATTGACAGAACTTCGGATTCCTTCTTCGACTGTGACCACGTTATGGTGTGATAATTTAGGGGCCACCTTCTTATCTGCAAATCCAGTATTTCACGCTCGTACTAAACATGTTGAAGTTGATTATCATTTTGTCCGTGATCGTGTTACTAAGCGAGAAATTCAGGTACGGTTTATATCTTCCAAAGATCAACTAGCTGATGTCCTTACCAAGCCTCTTCCTCCAGTCTCGTTTGCTTATTTTCGATCCAAGCTTCGGGTGGAATCTCCACCTTCAGCTTGACGGGGTGTATTAAGGAAAGAGTTTGAATTCAATGTAAATACTTCTACATAGTAATAGTTATAGTATGTAATACATCCCACCATTATATTGTACACAACCCTACAAGTATAAATACAAAGGATGGCTGCCACTATTATGCATCCAACGAATTATACACAAAACTATCTCTCAACTAATTCTAATTAACAACAGGTTCTTAAGAGCCCCATAACTTTCGTAATCATAGAAGCTGTCATCACACCGACCGGCCGATGAACCTAAAGTAATATGTATGACCTGAGAATGACCATTAGGTGATGAGGAGTATATATGCTGAGGGAAAATAAGTAAAGATCACTCTCTAATCAAGAAGGGCTTGGATTCATCCATCAAGTACTTCTCTAGCTTCATGGATTCAAGCATTAGTACTCTTACAGGAATGAAATGATACTTGATCTCTGAATTCTTAGTTGCACATCTACCTACATCTACATTAATTAGTAATGCAAGATTTTTGCAGTGATCATCGAATTCCTTGACTATTAACTTTCTCAATCTGATTATAGAAATAAGTTTGGTGCTGGACAAAGAGATTGCGATCACAGGCACGCCATGGAGACAATTGGGAAAATGATAATCGGATTAAAGAAATCGGTGGAATACAGTTTTATTAGAGGAAAAAATACATAAGTCAACAGATTGTGCACAAACATAAACCACACAGATTGTGCACATTATTAAACAATCTTTAAACAATATATACTACTTGTAAAGACATCGTCCTGTTTTCTTCGGACGTTTTCTATATCCAACGTGGTGGAATGCTTTGTTCATGCTTGAAGAAATTATCTGGATCTACCTTCCCCTTGATTTTCACCAATCTTAGAAAGTTACCCTTGAAGTACTTGAGGCCATAAACTTTAGCTCTCTCGAAATCGGTCTGATTGCTCGGATTGCTACCGATATCAAGATCTCTGTAGTTTTGGAATGCTTCTCTCGGGTAACTGGTGACGTATGGAGCCATCGCATCATGCATTTCTCTTATCAAACTTATATAGCGGTCAGTGGCCTCAGTCCCTTCTTCATCCCAGTTTATGGAGTACTGGAGTTTGAATAGGTATCCGGCTCTGTGAGGGAATGGAGTTGCGGTATCTGGAATCTCACTCATTCTTCCTCCGTAAGGGTTCCATTGCATCCACATTGGGTCGGCCTTGATCATCATCTTCCATATGCGTTCCAAAGCTTCCCGTGGAACAATTTTGTTCACGTAATCAGATTTGTTCTTGTAAAAGCTTTGCGCTCCTTGAGGCCTATTGAGTAAAACATCGATGGATGTACCAATCGGCAAATCATTCCAGAAAAGTGTTGACTCTATCCATCTCATTTCAATACAGTCTTTTTGCTGCAAACCTAATTTAGGGAAGCTCTTGTTCATCATGGAAAGAAGTGCCTCACTTTGTCCTAGAAAGAGGGCATAGAAAGAGATGCTGATTGTCTTGGTACCCTCTTGGCTTCCATTGGCAACTTGTGGCATTGCTCGGATGAAAAGGTCTTTGTCTAGCTCAGTAGAAACTTGTTGCCACTGATAGAAAATATCAGTTGCACCTTCCTCCAAGGTCCTATCAACCTTGAAAACAGTCACTTTCTCCGGAACTCGAACCAGATTCAGCTTCCAAGAAAGAACCACTGCAAAGCTTGCTCCACCACCTCCTCGGATGGCCCAAAACAGATCTTCCCCCATTGTCTCCCGATCGAGGATATTGCCATTGACATCTACTACTTTCGCGTCAATGATATTATCAACGGTAAGACCATATTTCCTCATCAGAGTCCCGTACCCTCCTCCGCTAATATGACCACCTGCACCAACAGTAGGGCAAAACACCAGCTGGAAAGGCATGCACATTACTCCTGTTCGCAATGTTGTAGTAAATTTCACCAAGAGTTGCCCCAGCTTGAGCCCATGCCGTTTCGCTGGCGATATCTACGTCGATGGATCGGAGGTTGAACATGTCGAGGATGACGAATGGGACCTCGGATACGTAAGAGAGACCTTCGTAATCATGTCCACCGCTCCGGATTCTAACCTGCAAGCCACTAGCCTTTGCACAAATGACTGTTGCTTGGACATGGGATTCATGCAGGGCCGTAACGATGGCAATTGGTTTCGGTGTTGTGGGGTCAAAAATCTTCTGTTGTTGATATATGTCTGCAGAACAGACTCGAAAGAGGAATTCGCAGTTGTATAGATGGCTTCGGAGATGGGGTAAGAGGGAAGACTATTGTTAGGAAGGCATTGTAGAAATTTTTCAAGACTTGAATCAGAAGTTGCCAATGATACTGACAAAAGAAGAGCTGAAAATACTGAGAGGATTATAGACATTGAAACCTTCATTTTCATGCAACGTTTCAGAGCTAGGTGTTGCTATACCTCGAATTCATGGCTGTATTTATAGATGAAATGGGAGAGAGACAAGTTATGTTTCTTTTGGGGCACGTAATCCAAACCATATTCTGTCAACGTTAATCGAAGCATGCTTATTTTACCATTCCATATTGTACAATCTTATCGAAGCTAGACCCTTCACTCCTTGAAAATTATGTATATCTAGCAAAAATGTCAAAAACTAGAAAAACATGGCGAATATAAACATGGATGGTTTAAGTAATGTATGACTTTATATGATTAAAGTTCATAATGTGCTCTTAGAACCCATTTATTTACGTTTTTTGTACATTTCAAATTGTTGTTCAAATGAAAAGCAGTTAAAATCATGTTTTTGATTTCGAACCACAGTTTAAAATCCAAAAACAAAGGAGTAGACAAACACATTCTAAGTAATTCTATCATGCATGATATCTTAATGGACTTGCAGCTTTTTTTTCCAAGGCATGCATGAGTGGCATACTTATCGATAGTACAATGCAAATTTCATATGGTTAGGTTGCTATAGTTTGATTATTTTATTTGTACGATGTCAATTTATTTTTTCTTTTCTACTAGAATTCCATTGATTTAATGGGATTCTGGATTCATCAATAAAACTTCTTGGATTATTATTATAAAAAAAAAAACTTTCTGTGGTTGGGTTGCTTGTTTGATTCACAAGAAGCTTCTTGCAAGGATTGGCTATTGTAAGAACAAGTCAAGTATGTTAATCAAAAACCGTGTGCCAGCTTAATCTATACATGAATAGTTCATGGGAAAACCCTAGCTAGATATGTCCCTCATTATATATATACTATTTCTTGATCGAGTCATCTAACTATCAATTTTATCAATTAGGCCCTCTATCTATGCACATTTTCACAATCCAACTATGATTTTTGTTTTCTAACTGACCCTGATTTTCCCAAGTCCTAGATGTGAAAATTAATACCCAATTTTCCCTCCATTCAGCATGAGCATGAACATGCGTAGTTACTTGGTCCCAACTAGCTATGGTTAATTTGGTATGCTCTTACCTAAGATTGGAGAAACTATGTTCAATAAGAGAAGATATGCATGTTTATCTCCATTTCCAATTATTTTACCAAAAAAGATCTGATTGAGGAAAGTTATATGGATGGGGGACCAAATGGATAAAATTCTGATGTTGGGATTAAAACAAGAAGCTCAACATATTTGCAGGACTAATATGAGGTGTGCCTACAGTATGATTTTTCTTTTTAATGACTTAGAATATTATTTTACCACAATCCATTTTTCAAATGTGTACATCTTGGATCAAAGTCCATAATATGCTACTTCTGAAGAACAATAGAGGCTGAATAACAGGTTCCCGTTCCAGCTTTGATAATATTTTGCCTTGGTCAATAGAGAAAAATTGTGGGAAAAAAATTGATGGGTTGATTTTTCTTGTTCTGGAGTTGTGTATGTTTGTTTACTTTTAGGTCAATAGGCTAAATTCACTCGAAACTTGCAGGAAATTTCCATAATCAAATGGATTGCTTTTTGACTATTTGCATTAACAATATAAACCATATTCGTTGGTGACATGTTATTCTGATATCACAAAACAGTGTGAATGACATATGTCATTATCACATCTGAGCCCAAGTTGTAGTTCGTCTTTCAATCCAATCTATTCTTAAACCATATCGTTTACAGTTTTTTTTTTTTTTTTCATTTCTATACTATAAAAATAAAAACACTAAAATAAAGTTATTTTAAACAATATTAAAAATAGTTTTAGAATTAATTAAATTTAACCAGCTCTATTAAGTTAAAGATTGATAGTTAGCCGAAGAAATATGGAAATATATGCAACGCGATCCCATGCAATTCAAGTGCAGAAATCCTGCATAGATATTCTGCACATATTACTCCATTGAGAGATTTACTGCTATAATCCTTCATTTCATTTATGTCAGGATTTCCATAATCTCTGCACCAAATCATTGTATATATAGAAAGTAGTAATGACTGTAATGTAATGTAATGCCTATTTAAAGGCACGAATAATATACAGGAATATAAGTTCAGTTTTCCTACATGGTATCAGAGCCCTCTATCACAATGACTTCTTCTTCTTCAGTTCACACAACACTTTCTGCTTCTTCTCTTGAGACTACACTCCCAAATTCACATTTGCCTGATATCTCCATCAAACTGGCTTCAAACAATTATCTCCTGTGGAAAGCACAGGTTCTTCCTGTTTTACGTGGCTATGGACTCCTTGGATATGTGAAGGATGAAGTCCCTTGTCCAGAATCAACTATCATCGGTGAGAATGGTGAGTTGCAAACAAATCCTGCTGCAGCAGTTTGGTTGCGCACGGATCAATTGATCCTTGGATGGATCAACAGTTCACTATCTGATGGACCTCTTTCCCAAGTCATCAATAGTGAATCTTCGCATGATGCATGGCAAGTGTTAGAGACACTTTATGGCACTCACACCCGAGATCGCATCCAACAAATCAAAGGCGAATTACAGTCTCTGACAAAAGGTAATTCTTCACTGGAAGATTATTTACAAAAAGCGAAAGCTTTGGCTCTATCTCTCTGTGGTGCAGGTAAACCAATGGATGATGATGAATTCATCATTTGCATCCTTCAGGGACTAGGATCTGAATTCGATCCCATAGTAGCAGCATTAAATGCTAGAGATACTTTTCCATCTCTTGAAGGAATTATTGGCAAACTTCGTGACTTTGAAATTCGAATTCAAGGAGCAAGAACAACTGCTCCCTCTATGGCATTTTATACAAATCGTGGCCGCACAAACTCAAAGCCATGGATCAACAACAGCACTCGTGGTCGCAATAATCGCAGCTTTACTACAAGAAATCTTCCTAACAACACTCCACTACAAGCTAAAGAGACACGTTTTCCTCGTCAAAATGGAAGCTTCAATGGAACCCGTCAGAAACAAGTTCCACAAAACAACAATCGTGGGCGTGGTAGCATCACTTGTTTTCGATGTGGGGGACCAAATCACAAAGCAGATGGATGTTTCGCATCTGATGAAGAAGCTGATCAGTACAAGGCTTTTGCTGCAATCAAAATTGGGGAAACTACAGAAGATCCATGGTATTCTGACACTGGAGCAAATCAACATATGACGTCCGACACCAATGAAGTCCAAGGTATTACTTCTTATCCTGGAAATGACTCTGTTATGGTTGGAAATGGTCAAGACTTGCATATTACTGGTACTGGAAACGTCACTATTCCCACTACCAGTCTCAAGCTAAAAGATGTCCTTGTGGTTCCTGAAATTAAGAAGAAATTATTATCTGTATCTCAGTTTACAAGAGATAATAACTGCTATTTTCTGTTTTATCCATGGGGTTTTATTCTTAAGGACATGAAGACGAAGCAGGTAATCCTTAAAGGTCTCATGAAGGATGGGTTATATCCAATCAATCTGCAGCAATTCTCTACAAATCCAGTCAGTTTTTTAGCAAATAAAGTGTCCAGCAGCTTATGGCATGCACGATTGGGACACCCCCAAGACAGAATCCTTACAAAACTATGTTTACCATCTATGGACAAACAAAATGCATTCTGTGAGAGCTGTGTTTTGGGAAAATCAACAAAATTACCATTTGAATCTCGAAAATCATATGCTACTACTTTTTTACATACACTGCATTCAGATGTCTGGGGCCCTGCTTCTATGTATTCTTTTGATGGAAACCGATTCTATTTAATTCTTGTTGATGAATACTCTCGGTATATATGGTTGTTTCCTATGCATCGAAAATCTGATGTAGCAATAATATTTCCTTCCTTTCTCAAGCAAATGGAAACACAATTTGATGCACATGTTAAAATATTTCAAAGCGATGGGGGCGGAGAGTTTGTTAATCAGAATCTGCAGAATATTTTCAAAACTAATGGCATTGTTCATAGAATTTCATGTCCAGGAACACCAGAACAGAATGGATTAGCCGAACGACGCCATCGACATATTGTAGACACAGGATTAACTCTACTATCTCATGCTTTTGTTCCCATAAAATTCTGGACTGCAGCTTTTCGCACTGCAGTATTCCTAATTAATCGCTTACCAACTTCAGTCTTGGGTTACAAGTCACCGCATGAATTGGTTTTTGGCTCTGCTCCTACTTATGATTCTTTTCGAGTGTTTGGATGTTCTTGTTATCCCTTGCTGGAACCATTTGGTTGTTCAAAGTTGGATTTCAAATCCACACGATGTGTATTTCTTGGTTACTCTACCAATCACAAAGGCTATATCTGCCTTGAGCCGCAGACACATCGCCTCTATATTTCACGACATGTGAAATTTAATGAACTCCAGTTTCCTTACAAGTGCATGCAGCCACCTGATATACATGCCTCTCAGCTGTTTCGAATTAAGGCACTTCCCCGACTACTCAAAACTGTGGCAGACAAAACAATTGTCACAGCTACACAAGTCAGTCCTCCTGGTCCACCAACAATTGTTCCACATACTGATCCTGTTCACGAAGCTTCAGCATCTCAACCTGCAGCTTCTGCTTCAGTCCCTTCATCTACAGCAGCAGAAAATCTTGTTCCACCTGTGATTTCTCCTCCACAGCGACAACATCATATGATTACATGCACTCAGACAGGGAAGCTAAAACCCAAGGTATTTATTTCTTCACGACATCCTGTCCCTGCCTGTTTTATTGCTGATCTTGTCGCCCAACCACAAGAACCAGCCTCAGTTCAACAGGCTCTCCAACATCCACATTGGATTCAAGCAATGCAAGCTGAAATGGAGGCCCTTCACAGCAACAACACCTGGACCTTGGTACCTAGACAAGCCAACATGAATATTATCAGCAGCAAATGGGTATTTAAAATCAAAACACGATCGGATGGTTCCATTGAAAGGTATAAAGCTCGACTGGTGGCTCGTGGCTTTTCACAGCAACCAGGACTGGATTATGATGAAACATTCAGTCCTGTTATCAAACCAAGCACCATTCGGCTAATCCTCACCATTGGCTTGTCTCACGGCTGGTCTGTCAAACAACTAGATGTCAGTAATGCCTTCCTTCATGGGGATCTCCAGGAGCAAGTGTATCTGGCTCAACCTCCAGGTTTTGAAGATTCTTCTCATCCAGATTTTGTTTGTCATCTTCATAAGGCTTTATACGGATTGAAGCAGGCTCCTCGTGTATGGTACCTCAAATTCAGTAACTACATTCAGCAAATGGGATTTACACGATGTCCTTATGATCAATCCTTATTTTATCTCCACCAAGGCTCAGACATCCTTCTTCTGCTCATTTATGTTGATGATATTCTCTTAACAGGCAGCTCCTCTTCACAGATCACCAAGCTGATTGCTCATCTCTCTGCTGTCTTCCACATGAAGGACCTTGGTGACATTCATTATTTCTTAGGACTTCAAATTGCCCGTGATGAGTCTACAATCACAATCACTCAAACAAGGTATCTGCTATCTCTTCTTCAGAAGTTTGGTCTTGATGGTGCCAAACCAGTAAGCACTCCACTGGCAGCAGGTTCTTCAATGTCTGCCACTGATGGTGTTCCCTTAGCTGATCCTTCTCACTATCGCTGCTTGGTTGGTTCTCTGCAATACCTCACTCTGACCAGACCAGACATTTCGTTTGTTGTACACCATGTCTGTAGATTCATGCAGACACCCCATGATACTCATCTTATTGCTGTGAAAAGAATTTTTCGATATCTGAAGGGGACACTCAATATTGGTCTGCATTACATTCGCAATTCTATTCATGAACTTCGTGGCTTTTGTGACGCTGATTGGGCTGGCTGTAGGGATGATCGACGTTCCACTACAGGGTTTGCTATCTTTCTAGGTACAAATTTGATCTCCTGGGGTGCTAAGAAACAGGCCACGGTGTCTAGGTCCACAGCTGAGGCAGAGTATCGCGCCTTAGCTTCCACTACAGCTGAGCTCATGTGGTTCGTCCATTTACTCAACACTATTGGCCACTGTGTTCCTTCTCCTCAGCTATTCTGTGATAATATCAGTGCCATTCATATGGCTAAAAATCCAGTTTTTCACCATCGTACCAAACACATTGAAATAGATGTTCACTTTGTCCGCGAACGAGTTGCAAGTGGTGCTCTTTCCTTGGCTCATATCCCAGGATCAGATCAAATTGCGGATATTTTTACCAAATCAATTTGTGCTGCAACGTTTGCATTGAATCGTGCCAAGCTCTGCCTCGGTCCAGCCCCGCCTTGAGCTTGAGGGGGGATGAAGAAATATGGAAATATATGCAACGACATATACAGCGATCCCATGCAATTCAAGTGCAGAAATCCTGCACAGATATTCTGCACATATTACTCCATTTAGAGATTCACTGCTATAATCCTTCATTTCATTTATGTCAGGATTTCCATAATCTCTGCACCAAATCATTGTATATATAGAAAGTAGTAATGACTGTAATGTAATGTAGTGCCTATTTAAAGGCACGAATAATATACATGAATATAAGTTCAGTTTTCCTACAGTGGTTAATATTAAAAAAACCAAAAAACTGATTAAACTGGGGAAACAAAAAAAATAATCAAAAAAACCAAACTGTGAAAAAAAACCGATTTAGCCAATTAAAATTTTAAAAAAACCAATCGGTTCAGTTCAGTTTCGGTTTTATAAGTCTAAAACCGAAAAAACCTAACCGAACCGAAACCGAAAAAAACCAGAAAACAAACCGAGCCAAACTGGAAAAAAACCAAGGCAAAGCGAGCCAAATAAAAAAAAACGAGCCAAAAATCGAGCCAAACTAAGAAAACCAAACCAATTCGAAACCGATCGGTTTGAAACCAATTTCGGTTTTTAAAAAAAAATTTTAGTTTGGTTATTATTATTTTTTATATATATAAAAAATAAACCAAACAAAAAATAATCATGAGCCTATCAAATCTGACCGCATTAACTTCCTATACATGTTAAAAAGAAACACGGCTTGTGTTAGTTTTCAAGTGTATTGATCACAGAATGAACCCCCCAGGCCAAGTTTGATAACCAATTTTGGTAACTATCATCTAACCTAAGAAAATAGGGAAAATAATAATAATAAGGAGACGTTCAACAAGACATGGGAAATGCCACTAATTAGATCTGAGCTCTAACCAGTTCGATTGTATATTTCGTAGCTTATAGAGGGGTTTTGCGGAATCCCTTAAAAAGTGAAGCAATATCATTCACCTTGTTAACTAAAACCAAAACCAACAAAACATCAAGCAACTGATTGAACCGCTCTTTCGAAACTGTTTTCGGCGGATGATGCACGTTTACAAGCATATGATCTGGATGTGAAAGCTTCAGCTGGCTGCAGAACATGAGGTAATCATTCATTAATATGATTTTAGATGAGAATCTTGAGATGAATCTTGGAGAGATCAAACAGACGAAGAAACTTTGATCTACTCAAACAGTTGGTACATAAACCATGTTAAAGCTAGAATTTTCAAGCCAGGATAAAAGAGAATTTTATTATGCTTTGGAGAAAGATGATATCCAATTTATACAGAGATAAAATTTGCATCCTGTCATGGGTACCAAGGTAAACCCGAGTCAATTACAGGAATTACACACTCCAGTCGTGTATTAGTATACCATCTCATAAACAGAAAGTATTTGTCAGTGTTGCAGACAAACTGAACATGGAGTTGCCAGTCATGATCTCGGCAGAAGTTAAAGGGATCATTGTTTCAAACTCACCTTGTTTAGGGCCTCGAGCAACAATGTTTCAGCTTCATCAGAATTACCCATGTGAATGCAACAAACAGCTTTCCCATTCAATATTAACCCTGTCATTGGATACTTCTCTGATAAATCTTGGAAGATGAGATATGATTCCTGTATCTTTGAACCACCCTGATTTACACAGCAGTATATCAGTACATCATCATTCCTTGTAATCGAACTAATCATAACTAAATAGAGACAGCACTTACAACTACCAAATTCAACCATGCACTCGCAAGTTGAGTTAGTGTGTGATCCTCATCAATCTGTTGCATGATCCTTGTCGCACGTGTGCGGCGGCGCGGCGATCGTCCACCCTCAAGGAAAAAACATCGGAATATTTATTCCTGGCAAATAAGGAGAGACAAGGAATTCTTGTCTCTACATGTGAAAATATGGACTGGGAGTCGCCACCTAGTATTCTGGTTACTAGGAACCCTTACTGGTCTTTAGAGATCAGGTACGGAGACTGGTTGCGTAAAGGGAAGGTGTTAGCACCCCAACTACGCCCTACCTAAGGTAGGCTGCATTGTTTTGTCTAATAAAATCTAAGTCATGTTGTGGTTTTCTATTATCCAAAATATGCATTACATGTAATGTCATACCCCGGGTTCTATTGTCCAAACAAAAAAGAATTAAATATCCGGAATATGCATTACGTGTAAAGTCATACCCCGGATACTAAGAGCCAAACAAAATAAAATTTTTGTTGTTTTTGAAATATTGGCCAATATTCTCTTGACTTTAATAAACTGGTTATTAAAGCCAAAATGCATGCTAAAACATTTTTTTTGTGTATGAAAAAATACAATATGAATTTTTAGCTTTGAGACACTTGGCCGTATGCACAAAAACATTTTTTTTTTTTAATTTTTTTGTATTTTGTGGAAGTTTTTTTTTTTTTTTTTTTTTTACAAAAACCGGGTATTTGAAAATCAGATTTTTGTATTTTTAACAACATAAAAAAATATCATCAAATATTAATCGAAATGACATAAAAATTACACGAAAAAATTATAAAATGCTGAAACAAATATTTTTGATTTTTTTTTTTGAAATGGGCCGGATCAGGCCCAAATATATGGGCTGGGCCGAACCTGGCCCAAAGAATGGGCTGGTTATTGTGCACATAGTAACCGGGTTACTGTGTGCACAGTAACCAGAGAATTAATCTGTGGGTTACTGTGCACATGCACAGTAACCGTGAATTAATTAGCGAGTTACTGTGCACAGCACAGTAACTCGCTAATTAATCTTCATCTGCTGCAGAACGTAAACGTTCTGCATGCAGATCAAGCTGAACCAAAAAAAAAAACGATGGGAAAGGCTACCTGGAGCAGTGGTGATGTTGGCAGCAACTGATGTGGCAGGGGTGGCGGCGGCGGAACTGGCTGTTCGCGGTGGCCGGCAGTGCTGTTTTCCTCTCTCTCTCTCTCTCCTCTGTTTTACTCTCTTCTCTGCTTCTTCTTCTTCTTCGCTCTCTCTCCCTTCTCTTCTGCTTTCTTCTCTCTGTCTCTCCCTTCTCTTCTCTTCCCCTTTCTTTGCTCTCCCTTCTCTTCTCTTCCCCCCCTCCTCTTTCGGGTCTCCTCTCCTCTATTTATAGAGCCCGTGAGCATTTTTTTCATTGTGGAGCCAAGGAACGGGTCATGCGGCGGCTGGTCGGGCGCGGCTGTCCAGGCGTGCCTACCTCAGTTTCGGCGGTGCGGTAGGTGGTCGACCAATGTCTTCGGTCGGTGGGCTTGAGGGACCGGCGTCATTAAATTTGCATTCTTTTTCCTTCTTTGATGCTGTGTGTTCGGCGGGGAAGAAAGGGGAACAGTGTCGTTCAAAACGGCACTGTTTTGAGCTTTTTTTTTTTTGTATTTATTATTTTTTTATAGGGACCCAAAAATGGGTTACAACAATCCTCAACTGTTTCTCTGCATAGTCTGACCTGTGCATCTTGAGGAATATTTAGACATTCAATGCATGCCTGCAAAAGCAGAAATAGCACGTGTCAGTATTAAAAACTGATCAGATACAAACTCAGTGTTTTGGTAGTGTTGTGAGGTGTGACATTTATCATAAAGAGTTTGGTTAATCAACCTGCATCATAGTTTTGCACGTATCACACTGAAAACTCTCTTTTGAAACCTTGGTTACAAAGAAAAGCTATAATTTATAACCTTTTTAAAACCATAACTACAAAAGCTACCATAATGCCAAACACGTCACTGTCACAAAGATTTACTCAGAACATAACAGTTCCCTAAAATTCATGTTATGCTCCTCAAGTACATTCCATGAAAGTTTACTTGTTTGAGAAAGTGAAAATTCCCATTATTTTGGTCCTTATTATTTTTCATTCAATTCAAACATTAAACAAAAACAAGTGACTTTTACAAAATCATGAAATTAACTACAACCTTACATGCGTGTGTAGATAAGCCAGAATTACATAACATGCTTAAAAAATTTAAGATTAAACTGACCTCACAGCTCCACAGTGCCTCCAGCATTAGTGTGTTTCAGAGCCTCACTGTAATCCTCCCCGTGCAGTAACATGATTCCAGCAATCAACCTCAAGATAGAATTATTTGCAATAGCTGAATCAGCCAACCACTCTTTTAAGCTTGAAATTGTGGATTCCTGTCTAATTTACAAGCAATCACTTGGTGAGACTTTATATATTCAGAGCTTTATTTCTTTTAATTTAGGTTACATGCAATCAAAACACCAAGTCATTAAAATGCAGCTTCTTTTTTCTAATTTGTAGACATGCAAACAAGCACACAAAAATCAACATATAAGAATATACATTGTACTAACATGAGTGTAAGATCCAGTCTGCAATTGGCATGGCAAATTTTGATTTACCAAGAATACACACACCATTAAAAAACATAGTCCCCCCCTCTAATTTCTACATGTGCAATCAAAGTAAGCATACACAAACACACTAATACACAAGAATCAACATATAAGAACAAACATTGTAATAACACGAGTGTGAGAATCACGCTGCTTGTGGCAGGGAAATTTTATTTGTTTCTTCCATTCTTTCAAACGTGCAGGTCTAAGGACTTGAAGAGTATTAACTCTTGAATTACTAGCACGTATTCAGATTCTTATCGAATCTCTCGAAACTCAACCTGGATCCCATTTTGCATACACTAATTAGCATATAAAACCCGATTAACAACTGGAACCAAACTAAGAAAAAAAAATAAAACCATGTTCGTTTGATCCAAACCCGATTCGCTAGAACTCAAAAAACACATCAAACTCTTACTCAAACCCAATTCCCATCTAAACCACTCACAATTTCCTAAAAACAAGAACCAAGAACAGAATCTTTTCCTTAACCAAAATCCAACAAATCAAAAGAGATCTCATTCCCCAGTAAACAAAAAAATAAATCAATAATGCAAGAAGCAATTTGACAGCTTGAAGTGGAGTAGCAGCGGAATCATCAATCTCATTAATCACAAGCTGCCAAACACAAAAAAGTTCTTAACTTTCCTCAACAAAATAAAAAAACCAGATCGAAAAACAAAAAACAAAAACCAAAAAGATAACATAATTTCCAACCTGGTAGCTGCCAAGGGCAATGTAAGAACGATAAACAAGGCAGTCGCTCCTTAGAGTCATCTTGGGAGAGATTGGGAAGGTCGCTGGTGTTGATGGCAGCTTGATTGGCTCCTAAGTAGAAGTTGTTACGCAATCTGAACAGATGATCTGGTGTTGCTGCCATTTCTTCTTCCATCTTTCGATTTCTAGCAGTAACTGATTTGTGATTTCTGTTATATAAGTTGGGGTGGTTGGGAGGGCGGATATGATTGTTTTTAAGTATTTATTATTTAAAAATATATTAAAATAATTTATTTTTATTTTTTTAAAAATATTAATTTAAATAAAAAAATAATTTTTTTTATTTTTTAAAAAATAGTTTTAAAATATAAAAACAAACATAATCTAAAAAAATATAAACCAATTATATTTGTTTTTAATATTTATTTTGTGGACTTGGGTTGATAAAATTGTAATGAGCCAATGGAAGCCTATTTGGGTAATAACAATGGTTGTTGCATTAAGACATTTGGAATTGGCCATATTTTTTGAGAATTTTAAGATGGATTTTTAGTGGTAAAGTGCATATTAGAGAATGAATTGATTTGACCTAATACGGGTTCATTGATGTCAAACTTTGATAACCAGTCAAGTTAACTAAAACTCTAGCGAGTCAGCATAACTTGGGTGAAATTTAAGGGTATTTTTATACTTTTTTAATAAACATAAAAAAACATATAATGAATTGAATACTTAGGCTTACATATTTTTTTTTATAGCAATCTTATGGAGTGATTCTTATTTTTTAAATGTTGAATAGTTATACTATACAACTTTAATTTTTTTTACACCCTACATTCACATTATTTCTTAACTTTTTGATGTAAGATAATTATATTACACTTTATGCCTTATATTTTTTTTTATAGTCTACATTCATATATATTGATTCAAAACTTCTTCACATAAGTTATTAAAACCTCAAACATATATTTTTTAAAATTTATCTAAGTTGATTCGAATAAACTTGTGTAATCCATGATCAACCCTTGGCCTAGTCAATCCCAGGCCAAGTTTTATAACTATGGATTCTTATTCATTTTATATTTTCTATATTAACTTTTTATATTTTTCAATTAAATTTTTTTTTATCTAATTTCAGGAAGCTTTTCTAGTTTTCCTATTTAAAAGGGAATAGTCTTTCCATTTTACTTTTCTATTCAATATTATTAGAGTTTTTATTACACATTTTGGAGCCCCCACATAAACACATAAAATTAGATAGCATATTTTCAACTATTAAAGGCTTTATTGGCAAGGAAAAATAAATTTAAAGAGGAAAATTAAAAATTGAATGTTTAAGAACTTAATTTGATTTTTTCAAGGTTTAATTGAATTTAGTAAGGGTTTAATTGCAAGAAAAATTGATTTTTGAAGTCAATTTAGTTTTTAATTGAAAGAAATTAAAGTCTAAGGATTTAATTTCAATTTTAAGAGTTAATTCGGTCAAGTCAGGAGCTTAAATAAATTATCGGTACTCAACTGATTAGCTATTATTGGTTTAACTAAAACTTATTTAATATATTTTAATAGTTCACATTATAAAACTTAAATCATTATAAATTTTATATAAAAATTCAAATTCCTTCATATCTACTAAAACTTTTGGTTTAACAATAAAATTGACAAAATATGAGATGTACCCATTAAATAAGTCACAATTTATTCCATTACAAAACACCTAAGTTACAAAATTGAACTCAATTTCATAAAATGACAAAAAAATAAATTCAAAATCTCAAACAATTCCTAACATATACAAATTATATATTTATACAAAATAATTCTACGAAAAAAAAAACTATAAACAAGTAAACACAAAAAAAAAAAGGCATAAACTATATAAAATGCTAAAAAAATTAATATTTTAAAAATAATTTTACAACAAAAAATAAGTAGTATTGCTTACTTCACGTGGGGAATCTATAAGAAATTTTGATCTAGTACAAAGATGTTTGACAGAATGAGTGTTGGAGTTTGCAAATTTATGATGATGAGAGCTTGAATTGTGATCAAATGGGGGAGGGGTTGCTTCTTTTTTTTTTTTTTGTTCTTTTTTGCAGAAAAAAATGAAAAAAAAAAATTAGGGAGTTGAGAGAAGGGGAGTCAATTGGTAGGTTATAATTTAAAAACTTCTAATGGATTTACTGATGGATATTAGCGACAAGTTCAATTTGTCTGTAATATCATCTATAATAATGACATATCTTATTTCTCTCTGTTTTTTGTTTTTTTCCATTCCATCAATTCAAATTGTAATTCTCAGTTTACACCGATAAATAAATTCTATCAGCACATACCGAGGAAATATTCTTTTAGTAAATGTCATTGTAATTTATGAATGATAAAAATTATATCGGTATTTTCATTTGTAATTATTAATTTTCTAGTATGTGACACCACCATATTCACAAAAAAGAAAAGGAAAAGATATATTCATTGCACATATTTATGTTAATGACATAATATTTGGGGTCACTAATGAGAAAGGATTTGGCAAAATGTATGCAAGAAGAATTTAAAATGAGTATGATGAGAGAATTTAATTTCTTTCATGGACTGCAAATCAAATGAATAAGGGATGACATCTTCATCAACCAAAAGCAAATGCATCAAAGATTTTTTAAAGAGTTTGCAATGGATCATGTCAAGGAAGTCGACACACCCATTGACACATCTATAAAGCTTGATATGGATGAAAATGATAAGAGCATAAACATCACCAAATATCAAGGTACGATTGGCTCACTCTTGTACTTAATTGCAAGTAGACCAGATAACATGTTTTGTGTTTCTTTATGTGCACGTCTTCAAGCATTTCCTAAAGAATCACATGTTAGTGTTGTTAAATGCAGATTTTGTTACATGTATGGTGTAATTGATTTAAGGTTGTGGTATAAAAAAAAAGCGAGTTGAGTTTAATTAGCTCTTCGGATGCTGATTTTGCCAAGTGTTAAGTTGATAGAAAAAATACTAGTAGAACATGTTATTTTTTTAGGATCATCACTAGTATCTTGGGATAGTAAGAAACAAAATCAATAACTCTATCAACAACTGAAGCATAATAAGAAGGAATTTAGGTTTCATTCATGCTAAAGATAATTGAGGTCTTGTTTTTGTGTGTATACATTATTGAAAATAAGTTGGAAATATTTAAGCGATGAGTTGTGTACCCTTGTGCCATGAAACATCTACTCTGATGCAAAATTTATTGTCTAGCCAATTTTAAGACAAACCAATCACTGATTTGTTAGTGCTAGTTAAACTGACCAACCAATTAAGCATAAAAAACAAAGGATGGATACTAGATGAATAATGAAATTTTGAGTTTTGATTTTAAGTCAGTTTTTCAGACTACAAGTTGGAAAAATAAATATATTTTGACTCATAAAACACCTATGAAAGATAAAATTAAAAAATTTATTATTTTTATATGAATCGATCAACCAGTTCATATAAATAGTTCAATCGGTGATCGGTTGGGCCAAGAGATTGGCAATGAGACTAGTGCCAATTTTTTTTATAAATTTAACCCCTCGATTTCCTTGAGTTTTGGACAAACATTTTGCAAGAAAAGGCTTCATTTTTTATGCATAAAAAGGATTAAAAGATCATTTTAGAAAATTCTTATTTTGGGTTTCAACCGTTCTACTAATTGAACTTAACCCAAAGCAACTAGTCAACTGGTTGTTTGGTAGCAAAAATATAATTTTCAGTTTTTCAATAGAACAACAAAATTCCAAATCAAAACCCTAAATCTTAACCTAACTTTCCTTTTGAAATCCACCAAATTTCACCAAATCAAAAACCCTTTTAGTTTATTTATTAAATTCTAAAGAGTGATTTCACCAAATAAATGTCAAAAGGAAGTCGAATAAAGGAGCAAAAGAGCCAATGATCCAACCTCATGTAAAGGTGATGATATTCAAAGATTTCTAAGTTCTTTTGCAAACAGGTCTATTGCTACTGAAAAAGGATTAGAAAATGATCTATGTCCTTTTTAGGTTATTTCTAAGTTGAAGTATATTATTCTATATGAAGAAACCATATATCCAAAATTGATTAAAATATTTTTTTGCAAAACATGAGGATTATTCTATATTATTCTATATGGAACCTACTATATTTAGTAGTTTTCAAAACAAGCCAATTATATTTGATTATGATACTCTAGGTGATATATTAGGTATAAGTAAGGGAGGTCATAGAGTATTTGAAGTTAAAATAATACTTATAATTGATAAGATGATGTTGTTGTATTACATACGGGAAGATAATAGTTAATTGTGATAACAAAATCACTTTTATAAATCTTTAAGTGTTAGGTAAAAACTCTTGAAATTGGTGAGATCTTTTCACCAAGAGAAAATCTTGAAGAGAGTATATCTTCAAGATAGAGAAAAATCTTTAGGAGTAAATATCTTTAAATGATGTAAAACGCTAGTTGTAAATTCATCAAGTAGCTATTATACTTTTGAACTTTGACGGATGAAGAATTATAATATTTCTCAAGAATAGTTTGGTACTTAAAGTATGGATATAGACTTGTCGAACCATATAAAAAATCAAGCTTGTAAATTCTCTTACTTACTTATTTATTTGATGTACTTTAATTATATAGTTAGTTATTGTGTTTATTGTTTTTAATTGAATTGAATTTTTTATATTTGTTAGTATTAGTAGAACATGAAATTCACCCCTCTTAATATTATAGTTACCGTAATCGCATAACAAGAAAGAAATTTTATTAATCGAAATTACATAGTTTGAAGTTGAAAATTGTAGTTTGGATAATTCATAGTGCCTATTATAGAATATGATTCTAATATAGGATGTTGTAATCATTACAGTTACTCATGTATCTATCAGAATAGGATTCTAATATAGGATGTTGTAATCATTACAGTTACTGCAGTGTTCTGCTGCCTCTATATAAATAGGAAGGTTGGCTAAGGCACAACCCAACACATTCCATTATTCTCAACTTGGTATCAGAGCCACAAAACCCTAAAATAAATTAAACCTACTTTTCTTACAGCCTCTCAGCCCCCCTTCTTTAATGGAACAGTCGCCATATACATTTTCAAATTCTGCAGCACCAGCAGTCCAGCTTTCTTCTTCTCCGACAGTGCAGCCCTCTTCTCTTGCAACGCCTCCTCTGCTTTCCTCTACCACGTCACCACCTAGATTCTCCTCTGCCATGGCTGGTGAACGCCTCCTCTTGTAGCCCACGTCTGCTACCTCTGCTGCCTCTACTGCCGCAAGCATCATCTCCCTTTCTCACACTCATCAAGTCACCTCCCTACCATTTGGTGTGATAATCTTGGTGCTACCTATCTCTCAGCAAATCCTATCTTCCATGCTCGTACTAAGTATGTTGAAGTGGATTATCACTTTGTCCGTGACCATGTTGCCAAGAAAAAAATTCAGATTCATTTTGTTCCCTCTCGGGATCAACTTGCCGATGTCTTCACTAAACCGCTTCCTGTTGCATCCTTTACTGCTTCTCGATTCAAACTTCGGGTTGATCCCCCACCCTCAGCTTGAGGGGGCATATTATAGAATAGGATTCTGATATAGGATGTTGTAATCATTACAGTTACTGCAGTGTTCTGCTGCCTCTATATAAATAGGAAGGTTGGCTAAGGCACAACCCAACACATTCCATTATTCTCAATTGTGCCTAAGGATATAGTCCTTTTTTTTAGTAGGCACTGTACATTTCTTGGATTGCCATTACTATGAAAACTTTACCAGAAAAAAAGTTGAAGGGGCAGGGAACTTTTAACGAATCACTATGTTTTCAGTAATAAATCAAGATTTCAGGGATAGATGCATAAGGAAATTCAAATGGAAAAAGATAATAAAAGAGATGATTAGTAATGGATCAAGTACTACCATCGTCTTCCATGCTGCAAGCTAGCTGCAAAGGCAGGCCAATCAAGATTAAAATGATTGTGTATTGTATTTGTCGTGCTGAAATTTCATCCATTGATGAACTGAGATGGGCTAATGGCTGCCAAAAAAGAGAATAAGTGTAGAGGCGAGGTTCACCGTACGAGATAGTCGAAACAACATCAGCCAGCAAACTTTACCTTTTCTTTTTCCGTCTGATTGCTCTAATTATAAGTCGAAACAACATCAGACAACAAGGTCGTTTCCGAGATATTATGTTTGTTAATTACAATCTGCAACTAGGAGAAGCCAGCAAAAAGAAACCAAAGGCTGGGGGCGAGATTGACAGCGGAGGCCTCGATCAAATAAAATGCATAGATATTTAAGGTAAAGATGAAGAGTATGTCGCTGTATGATATGGTTGATGCATGTCATTTCATGTCAAGATATCCTCCTCTTGGATCTTTGAAATAATTTGATTGTCCAGTAGATCGAGCACATAGAATTGGATCGACTCGTCCACTTATGAATAAATTGATTTTTCTTTGCCAAGAAAAAAACAGAAAAAGACGAGAGGAATAGACGAGAGAGTTTGGAGAAGAGAAAAAGAATTTTTTTTTTTTTTTTTAAAAAAGAGAACGAAGCAGAGACCAAAGAGGGGACGGAGGACCGTTCCTCGCCGCGAATCATTGTTTGCCACCGCGAATCCACCACTGTGAACCACCGAGAACAACAACACTGCCACAAAGCCATTGTAGAGAGGAAAGAACAGAAAAAAGAACAGAAACAAGAGAAGAGAAAGAAAACAGAACAGAAGGAAAAAACACACAGAAGAAGAAGAAGAATCGTCGACTGGCGCAACAGCTCCCCATTGTACAACCACCTTATTTGGAAGAAGAAACACTAGCAGCACTGCCATTGATAGTAGCTCCACCATCGGTAGAGACAAAAGAAGCAAAAACATAGACAGAAAGAGGAAGCCACGCGGAAACAAAGAAAAAAGGAGAACCACCATCTGGAACCATCGGCAGCTGCGACAACGATGCCACCGCGAGACACCAGCACCGCCACCGTTGCAAGGTCATCTTCTTCTCCTTCGTCTTCCCTGGCTCATCCACTGTTTTGCATGAATAGTGAAGAGCTGCTGTACTATTCATTGTCTGGCCTAGGCAAAAAAATTCAAAAAATATTTTCAAAAAAATTAGTGATTTTCTTGCGTATTTTTCTATCCATTTTGATTAATATCGATTTGTATTTTTACACCATAAAAATATGAATCTGGTATTAAAACACCTAGTTTTCATCAAAACATTGCAAAACATTATAAAAAACAAAATCTTGTTTTTATGCATGCGGCCAAGTCTCTAAAAGAAAAATCATATTGTATTTTTATACAAAGAAATTTTTTAAAAAATATATGTTTTAGCATGCATTTTAGCTTTAATTAATAACAAGCTTATTAAAGTCATGAGAACTAAGCTAATATTTCAAAAATTCTAAAAAAATCATTTTGTTATCTTTTAATATTAAGGATTATTCGCTTATACGATACGATTGTTAAATTAATAAGTTCATTTCTAGTGTTTTATTTTTCTTTTATTATGTCCATCTTGAGAGCCTTTTCCCTTGGAAATAAATCAATTACATATATAGTAAGAATGGTTGTTAAATTGGAAATAAACCCATGCAATTGTGGTTTGAGTCTCGGATCCTAAGTCTTTAAATAGCATTTGTTGTAGTGTTTAATGTTAATAAGTTCATTATTAATGAGATATGATGTAACGTAAACACAAGATAACATACCTAATTAAAAATAATTAGTTTGGAAATAAATCCATGATAAAGATAACCTAATTATTTGTGTCTATATAAACATCATTCATAGAAACTCAAGTCATTACACAACAAGCAAAGTACTCAAAATCTCGGAAAAACTCAAATTAAGAATTAAGATATGGAGAAGGTTTCGTTTTCAATGACATTCTTGTTCGTTTTGTTTGTCATCACAACTTGTAAGAATTTTTTTTTTTCCTTTCTCTTATTCTATGTATAAATCCCACAATTTATTACATTAAAAAGACTAATAAAATAATTCTCACAGGTGTTTCAATGTCGAACATAACAGTCGTCGAGGGAGGAGAAATTAAGCTAAATTTACCATGCAACACAACCGCAACTTGTCACCAAAAAACTTCTTGTCCAGGAGAGAGGATGGTTCTACGTTGTGTTCATAATTTTTGTCAATGTAATTGGTGATCATTTCATACTTTCTCATCTATTTGCTTCTAGCAACAATAAAGACCTCAAGTCTTCCAGAACCAGGAATGCTTAAACAAATGTTCATTTATTTTACAATAATAAATGTAGTGGTTTATCCGTTGTTTTAACTTTCATTAAACATAATAAAACTGCCCGAATTACACCACTTTTATATATACGAGATGGCATGCCCATGTGCTGTTGTGGGCTTATAAAACAAATGTATTTAATAATGTTATAATTGTGAACTAGTGCTAGATAAGTAATATATAAAAACTAAAAGTATGATGGAGTCAATATTTCATGATGGAAAACAAAGTTGTGTTAGTGATAAAAAACTTAGAGACTGAACAAAATAATTTGTAGTAATCCACAATGTTTTGTGAGTAAAGATACAGCGCTTTCGTCACATAATTTAACTTTTTTGTTACTAAAAAGCAAAAACAAATACAAAGCTAAATTCTCTACCAACTTAATATTAAAAAAATCAACAAAGATAATTTTGAGAAGAAAAAAACCTATGAGGAAAAACGTTGTAGCAATTGACAATGTTTTGTGAGGAAAAATATAGTCTTTTCCCCAATACAATCAACAAAGATAATTTTAGAAAGAATCATAAAAAAAAAAACTATTTACAGAAACATTGTATCAATCTACAGTGTTTTGTGAGGAAAACAATAACGCTTTTCCCATATGATTTAGTTTTATTGTAATTATAATTTTTAATCAACTCAATATTAAAAAAAACAATCGATAAAGATAATTTTGGAAAAAATCATAAAAACATAATGTGGGAAAACATTACAGCAATTCATAGTGTTTTAAAGAAAAAAATTTACAATGCTAAATTTTCAATAAGCTTAATATTAAAAAAAATAAAATCGATAGAGACAATTTCTTAGAAAAAAAAAAGAATTTTATTTTGTTTGTCTCTTATCAGTGGAAAATTTGAATGGGAGTCGCCACCTAGTATTTTGGTTACTAGGAAACCTAACTGGTCTTTAGAGATCGGGTACGGAGACTGGTTGCGTAAAGGGAAGGTATTAGCACCCCAACTACGCCCTACCTAAGGTAGGCTGTATTGTTTTAATGTCTGATAAAATCTAAGGTCGTGTTGTGGTTTCTTATTGTTCAGAATATGCATTACATGTACTGTCATACTCTAGGTTCTATTGTCCGAAAAAAAAGAATTACATATCTGGAATATGCATTACGTGTAATGTCATACCCCAGATACTAAGATACAAACAAAATAAAATTTTTGTTGTTTTTGAAATTTTGGCCAATATTCTCTTGACTTTAATAAACTGGTTATTAAAGCCAAAATGCATGCTAAAACATTGTTTTTTTTTTTTTTTTTTTTTTTCTGTGTATGAAAAATACAATATGATTTTTTAGCTTTAAGACACTTGGCTGTATGCACAAAAACACTTAAAGCCTATGAACATATTATCCTTTTGAGTGCGCCTTTGAGCTCTCACCTCTTTTTGAGTGCGCCTTTGAGCCCTCAACTTTTTTTGGTAGTTCGTTTTCCAACCCTACCTTCTTTTGGGTGCGTTTTATAACCTCACCTCCATTTTAAGTGCGCCTTGGAGCCCTCATCCCTTGGGTAGTGCGTTTTCTAACCCTACCTCATTTTGAGTGCACTTTTAAGCCCTTGCCTCCATTTTGAGAGCACCTTTGAGCCCTCATCCCTTGGGTAGTGCGTTTTCTAACCCTACCTCATTTTGAGTGCACTTTTGAGCCCTCGCCTCCATTTTAAGCCCGCCTTTGAGCCCTCATCCCTTGGGTAGTGGGTTTTCTAACCCTACCTCATTTTGAGTGCATTTTTGAGCCCTCACCTCCATTTTGAGCGCGTCTTTGAGCCCTCATCCTTTTGGTAGTGTGTTTTCTAAACCTACCTCCTTTTGAGTGCGCCTTTGAGCCCTCACCTCCTTTTGAGCGCGCCTTTGAGCCCTCACCCCTTCGGTATTGCGTTTTTCTAACCTTACCTCATTTTGAGTGCGCCTTTGAGCCATCATCCTTTTGGTAGTGCGTTTTCTAACCCTACCTCATTTTGAATGCACCTTTGAGCCTTCACCTCCATTTTGAGTGCGCCTTTGAGCCCTCATCCCTTCGGTAGTGTGTTTTCTAACCCTACCTCCTTTTGAGTGTGCTTTTGCGCTCTCACCTCCATTTTGAGTGCTCCTTTGAGCCCTCATCATTTTGGTAGTGCGTTTTCTAACCTTATCTCATTGTGCACACAGTAGCTAGCTAATTAATCTTCATGTGCACAGTATAATCTTCATTTGCTGCAGAACGTAAACGTTCTGCATGCAAATGAAGTTGAAGTAAAAAACGATAGGGAAAGGGAGAAAGTTACCTGGATTGGTGGTGATGCTGGTAGCAATTGATGCGGTAGGGGTGGTGGCGATGGCGCTGGCGGTTCGCGGTGTCCGACGGTGCTGTTTTCCTCTCTCTCTCTCCTTTGTTTTACTCTCTTGTCTACTTCTTCTTCTTCTTCTTCTTTTATTTTGCTCGCTCTCTTCTCTTCTCTTCCCTCTCTCTTCTTCTTTCCTCTCTTTGTCTCTCTCTTCTCTTCTCTTCCCTCTCTCTCGGTCTTTTTTTTTTTTTTGTGCTCTCCCCCTTTGTATTTATAGGCAAAACAGAGGGGAGAGAGGTAGGGGCAGCCACTGTGCAGCCGCCCCAAAACAAATGACATAGGGGCACGTCCCCTCTATTTTCTTCTTCGCTGCCCCATGGTAGGCCACGGGTTAGAGTTTATACAAGAGGCTGCAGAGGTAGGCGTCTTTTTGAGCAAAAGCAAGAAGGGAGGTTGGCAAAAAGTGGGGAAGAAAATTTTTTTTTTTTTTTGTATTTATTATTTTTTGTGTGGGGACCCAAAAATGGATTACAACAGTTGCCCCCCTCTTTACAATGCTTACGGAGCAAAGATTTTGTGTAGTAAGTGTTGTAAAGATAAACAAAATTGGTTGTCCAAAATTAGTCTTCTCAAAATTTGGTTGACCTAAAACTTCAACTGGACCCAAAGTTCTGTGTGTGGTTGGGCTAAACTGAGATTCCTTTCGCTAATCCCCTCTAACGAGAACCTAAAATATTATGTGTGTGTGGTTAGGATAGACTGAGATTGCTGTTGCCAATCCCCTCTAACCAGAACCAAAATCCTATGTGTGGTTAGGATAGACTGAGATTCCTTTCGCCAATCCCCTCTAACCAGAACCAAAATCCTATGTGTGGTTAGGATAGACTGAGATTCCTTTCACCAATCCCCTCTAACCAGAACCAAAATCCTATGTGGTTAGGATAGACTGAGATTCCTTTCACCAATCCCCTCTAACCAGAACCAAAATCCTATGTGTGGTTAAGATAGACTGAGATTTCTTCTGCCAATCCCCTCTAACCAGAACTAAAATCCTGTGTGTGGTTAGGATAGACTGAGATTCCTTCCGCCAATCCCCTCTAACCAGAACCAAAACTCAGCGTGGTTAGGATAGACTGAGATTCCTGTCACCAATCCCCTCTAACCAGAACCAAAATCCTATGTGTTCAAACCCTTTGTTTTTTTTTTAGGAAAGATGGTTTATTTTCACGGGCGACCTGCCCACGCACTTACACTTACCTTGGTCTATTTTCGTGAGCGACCTGCCCACACATACTTAAAATGGCCTATTTTCAGGAGCGACCAGCCCACACGCACGCTGACACTAGTCTATTTTAATGGGCGACCTGCCCAAACATAAAAGTAAAGAGTGGTCTCATTGTAAAAGGTGACCTACCCAGGTGGAGGAATGGTCTCATTGTAATGGGTGACCTACCAAAATAAAAACATGGAGAATTGGATGGCGAGGGCTTAAAGGAAAACTCGAAAAGAGGTAAGGTTAGAAAAATGCACTACCCAAGAGGTGAGGGCTCAAATGCGCACTCAAAAAGAGGTAGGGTTAGAAAACGCACTACCAAAGGAGTGGAGGGCTCAAAGGCGCACAGTATAATTAATCTTCATGTGCACAGTATAATTAATTAATCTTCATTTTGGTTATGGTTAAAAGGGATCGACGAAGGGATCTCAGTTTAACCTAACTGCAAAGGATTTTGGTTCTGGTTGAAGGGGATCGGCGAAGGGATCTCAGTTCAGCTTAACCACACAGATTTTGGCTCTGGTTAAAGGGGATCGGCGAAGGGCTCTCAGTTTACCCTAGCCACGAAGAGACTTTGGTTATGGTTAGAGGGGATCAGTGAAAGGATCTTAGTTTCACCTAACTGCAAAGGATTTTGGTTCTAGTTGAAGGGGATCGACGAAGGGATCTTAGTTCAGCTTAACCACACAGATTTTGGTTATGGTTACAGGGGATCGGCGGGCGCACATGGAAAAGAGGTAGGGTTAGAAAAATGCATGACCCAAGAGGTGAGGGCTCAAAGGCACACTCGAAAAGAGGTAGGGTGAAAAAAAGCACTACCCAAGAGGTGAGGGCTCAAAGGCGCACTCAAAAGGAGGTAGGGTTAGAAAACGCACTACCAAAGGAGTTGAGGGCTCAAAGGCACATTCAAAATGGAGGTGAGGGCTCAAAAGGAGGTAGGGTTAGAAAACGCACCACCAAAAGGATGAGGGCTCAAAGGCGCACTTAAAATGGAGGTGATGGCTCAAAAGTGCACTCAAAAGGAGGTAGGGTTAGAAAACGCACTACCAAAAGGATGAGGGCTCAAAGGCGCACTCAAAAGGAGGTGAGGGCTCAAAGGCGCACTAAAAAAAGAGGTAGGGTTAGAAAACGCACTACCTAAGGGATGAGGGCTCAAAGGCGCGCTCAAAATGGAGGCGAGGGCTAAAAAGCGCACGCAAAATGAGGTAGGGTTAGAAAACGCCCAACCCAAAGGGATGAGGGCTCAAAGGTGCACAAAAATACAATATTTGGTTAGGATAGACTGAGATTCCTTTCGCCAATCCCCTCTAACCAGAACCCTTTAGTTTTGGGTGAGGATATGTGAAAGTAAATTTGGTTTTTTGTACAATGAAATGTTTTCAAGCAAAATTTTTGGAACTTCCAAGTTATTCCAATCACAAAATTTTTGCTAAAACAATGTTTTTTTGTTGTATGAAAAATACAATATGATTTTTTAGCTTTGAGACACTTGGTCATATGCACAAAAACATTTTTTCTCTTTTTTCAATTGTTTTGTATTTTTGGAAGTTTTTGACAAAAACCGAGTATTTTAATATCAGATTTTGTATTTTTAACAACATAAAAAATATTGTTTGATATTAATCAAAATGACATAAAAAAAAATACGTGGGAAGCTTGTAAAATTAAAAAAGAATAAAAAAACTAGGTCGGATCCGACCTAACCATCCTGGGCTGGGCTTGACCCGGCTCATATACTATGGGTTGATGTTCCAGCCCATAATAAAGAAGGGGCTGGTTACTGTGGGGTGCACAGTAACCAGCAAAAATATAATTATTAGTTACTATGCGTACAGTAACAGTGCGCATAGTAAAGTTACTGTACGCATAGTAACCGAAATATAATTAGCTAGTTACAGTGTGGAGAGACTCTGTGGCAATCTACAGTGTTTTATGAAGAAAGCTTTATTACAAAGTTAAATTAGAACCAGCTCAATATTAAAAAAAAATAACATCGACAAAGATAATTTTAGAAAAAAAAATTAAAAAAAAAACACAAAAGAAACTGGAAAAAAACCATGTGAGAAAAAACTGTATCAATCCATAATGTTTTGTGAGGAAAGTTACAGTGTTTTCCTTACATCATTTAGCCTTGCTTGTATTTACTTGTAATTTTAATTCTTAACCAGTTTAATATTAAAAAATTTTAGAAAAAAAAAACATAAAAAAACAAAAACAAAACTGTGAAAAAAAACATTGTAGCAATCCACAGTAATTTGTGATGAAAGTTAAATTAACAAAGATAATTTTGGGGGGGAAAAAAAAAGGGAAACAGAGAAAAAGTGCAAAAAAAAAAAGTAATAAAAAAAAGGAATGCACTGTGGATTAGTAAATTCTCCCACACCCTTTAGCTTATTACTTAATATATATATAAAAGTTGCCATCTATTTTTATAGTAACTAAATACTATAATTGGTATTTTTAGAGATTATGGGTAAGGTGGTGATAATTAACTAAAAATCTTATATAAAATTACATATTAATTGCTTGTATTATCTATTAAGCAATTTTCTAGAATAATGTCCATTGATAATTTATTTATTCTATATTAACATGATGTCGCAAAAAATACTTTTTAATGCATATATTTATGATAAAGTTTCATATTAAGAAATTGTATTATCCTTTTAATCAATCTTTTTTGGATAATGCCAAATGGTGGTATATTTATTCTTAGCCAATCATAAATATTAAATCCTTAACCAAGACTTCAATAATTATTTATTTTAAAGGTGGGTAAAAAATATATTTTTACCAATTGATTTTATTATTATTTGTTCAAATTTTATGGATAAAACCAATGATAATTTATTTCTCCTATGTAGACCCTTGAATAATAAAACCTTAATCAAATATTTATGATTTGAAATATTTGTTTTTTCAAGGTATTTTGATTGACTTCTAAGAATAAAATTCGCAAAAAATGTATTTATCCTTTATCAAACGTAACTGAAAATTATGATTTAAAAATATTTTATTCTAACTATATAAATTATAAATAATGATGATGATGATGATGATGATGATGATGATGAGGAGGAGGAGGAGGAGGAGGACTTTGAGATGTAAGATTAATGTGAGGATTAATCAAAGATAAAAGCAAATGTCAAGGTTAGAGGATCCACTAATAGTATTAGAAAGAAGTATAGTATAAACTCTTTTTATTAATTAATTGGAAACCACACACAAATGAGGTTCTAATCGGATGATTTATCCTTAATAGTTCATTATAAATTTTTAGCATGATCATATTAATTATCTTATTTAAGTAACATCAAAAATTTTAAATATTGTCAGGAATTCATGATGCTAACTTATGTTGACAACAAATCAAGTTCATTTCATAGCACAGGTGTAGGTTATACCATACGGTTGGCTATGAAAGTGCCAAGTATTTGTTGTACCAAGTGTTATACAACATAAATCTAGATTAACCATTTAACAAGCAAGGTATTAAGAATTAATAAGATAAAAAGATAAGACATGTTAATAACAAAGTTTATTGGATATAAACATTGAAATCCATGTTGAGTTTATATTATACATATTCTAACACCATTAGTGAAACCTTTTTACCTTGATATAATAAAGTCAACATGGACTTCAATAAAAGTTGTAGGCCTATGCCTTACCGAATCTGTCCAAACAATTGAGGTCATTTGGACATCTAGAACTTGAGATATAACCCAATTACCGAGTAGTGTTCCAGTTTGGACTACACCAACATCTCTTTTCTAAGTTTGGCCCTCTCTTTGTCCTTTCAATTTCAGTACTAAAACTCATCAATCAATCATTTTATTTATGTGATAGGCCTGCATTTAAGATGAACATTTACCATAAATTAAAGGTATCTTATATTATTAGATATGTTATTATAAAACATGCTTTAGTTAAGGAGTTATTGATACTTCAAGTGCAAAATGATGATATAAAACCTTGATAAAAATGCACTTTTAAGTACTAATCAAGAAGCAGTGGAAGCTGTGGTGATTTGGTCTGGAGCTAGTAGACCGGTTGTCTCTGCTGTTGAACTAGTTGGGGTGCCAATCACCATTGAGGTGGCCCCTGCTGCAACCAGAATTGCCAAAGGTCTTGCATTGCACAATAAGAGCAGACGGTGGGGTGTTGGGTGTGGGCAATAGAGGTGCATGTATGGCAGCCAAAGATTTGTGAATAAATTCATGCATGAGAAGATGAATGTCAAGATTCACGTACAATAAAGGTTCGGCCTTGGTAATAAGGCTTGTTACTAAGTCTTTAAACTCTCCCTAAAGACCATGAAACACATATAAGTTGAAATGCTTAATCGAAAGTGGCTGGCCAGTAGTGACTAACTCATTAAACGAAACCTTAGCTTTTTGCATAAATTGAGTTACTGATTCATTACCCTATCAAAGATCCTGAAGAGAGCCATGAAGTTGCATAATACGAGAGTACGTTAGGCAGAACAAGAAGTTTGGCAGCCAATAACAAGGTGCAAAACTTCCATGGATAGGGAGGAAAGGAGAGCACTCATAATAAGTTGGTCCTGTACTTTCCAGCAAAGAAAGAGCGGATTTACCTGAAAAGAGGTACCATTGGCAGTAAGAACATATGGAGATGGACATGTGTTGGAGCCATCAACAAAGCCAAAAACCCCTTGGCTGAGGAGATTTGACAATATAGACTTCCTTATTAATAACAAGCTTTTAAGAACATCACAACTTTCATAATCATCTTGCGCTTACTTGTTGATGAACCTAAAGATTTATGAATTACCTGAAAATGGCCATTAGGTGATGAGGAGTAGATATGGTGAAGGAAAAGAAGCAAAGATCACTACTCTTTAATTAAGAAGTGATTGGATTCATCCATTAAATACTTCTCTAGCTAATTTAGACATTAGTACTCCAACATAAATGAAAAGATTATTGATCTCTGAATTCTTAGTTGAACATCTACGTCTACATTAATTAGTAAGTAGTGCAATATTTTTCCATTGATTATTGAATTCCTTACCTATTAACTTTGGAATTTAAAATTTGGTTTACTTTCAACATCCTCTTTTAAGCTTGATTTCTTTATAACTCCCTTCACATCTCTCATTTTGATAAAAACATCATATTTGAGTGGCTTGGTGAATATGTCTACGACTTGGTCTTGTGTCTTTACATACTTGACTTTAACTTCCTTGTTCCCAATACAATCTCATAAATAATAAAATCTTGTATCAATATGTTTTCTTATATCATGAAATACTGGATTCTTTGCTAATGGAATGGATGATGAGTTGTCCATATATATTTCGATAAACTTTTCTTGTGGCATTTGCAATTCCTTTAATAATCATCTTAGTCATATGAAATGACAAACACATGATGTAGTAGCTATATATTTAGCTTCACATGTTGACAAAGTAACTATAGATTACTTCTTTGAACTCCATGTGAATATTGTCTCTCATATATATATAAAACTCGGAGTGCTCTTTCTATCATCCATATCTCCATCATAATTGTCGCACGTCGAAAAATCCACGCGCGGCATCGGCTGGCGATTTTTCTCTCGTATGTTGTTGCGTTTCGTTGTGAATCGGTTCGTTGGAGTCGCCACCTAGTAATTAATTGCAGGCTACTAGGAAACCCAATGTACTGGTCTTGTCAGAGATTCGCGGGTAAGGGACTGGTTGTGGTTAGGGAAGGTATTAGCACCCCTAACGCACCCTACCTGAGGTAAGCTGCTTCGCGAATTTGATGCGTTAAAGAAGTTTTAATAATTGTCTTTTCATCAGAAATTAGAAATATCACTTACGTATAAGTTAATAATTCTTAACCGTGATCCGATCAAAATATTAAATTCTTCTTTAATATATTTGCAATTTTATCATTAAAAAATATATACAAATAAATAAAACAAAATACAAACACCCACATCCCATTTCTACTATATTTTTTTGTTTCTTTTCTTTCTTTTCTTTTCCTTTACATCCACAATACAAATACAAATACAAATTCAAAATAAAAAAAAATAAATAAAAATTACATTAATTAATTTTTTTTAAAAAAATAGTCCCTGAAACTCCAGAAATTGCATTGAAGACCTTCTGACGCCGCAGCAGCACTAGCGGCGCGTCTCCCCACGCGTCGCCGCCACTGGCGGCGCGTGGGTTCACGCACCACCGAAAGAAAAACCAGCAACAGGGGGCTGGATCGACTTCTTCTCAGTCTCCCAACGCCAGCGGTGACCTGCAGAACAAGAAAGGAACAACACAGTAGTCGATTTTAAGTTTTTCTTGGTTTTTCAGATCTGTTTTTATTCTCTCTTCGCCATTTCGGGTCTGCTTCCCTCTCCTCTTTGTCTCCGTCGACCGATTAGTCTTCTTCTCCTTAGTTTCGGGTTGTAGACGGCGCTGCTGGAGGCCGATCTGGTTGCTGAAGATGAGGTCTGTTAGTGGAGACCTGTGAGGGCCGAGGGCTGTGGTTGGTTTCGATTGTGAGGCAGATCGAAGAAGAGAAAAAAAAGTTATGGCCGAGTGTGTGGGTCTGTGAGGGAAAAGTTGGAATCGAGAGTGGGGAGAGTGTTGATGGCTGTCTTGGAAAAATGTCTCCGGCTGGAGGAAGAAGAAACCAACTTCAGGGGAGGGCGCCGCCGGCTGGTTTGTATCTGTCAATGGGAGTGGGGGCGGCTGGTTTCGGAGAAAAACAATATCTAAGGGTGGCTGTTTGGGTTAGATAGGTTTAGGGTTCCCTTTGTTTTTGTCAAAATTACCCCCTTTACAAAAATGACCCCCCCTTGAATGTGTTGAGGAAACCAGTATTTATAGGCAAAATGTTGTTAGGTTTTTTCAACTTGGTCCCCTCAACTTCTTCTTTTTTTTTTGTAAAATTTTGATTTTTTCTTATTTTTTTGTATTTTTTTGAAAACGAGTAATACCAACGTCGAATCAATGAGGTAAATCAATGATTTTAAAACTGACGCGTGAAAAGTCGAACGTGTTTGAAAATCTTTTAAAAATTTAAATTCTTTTTTAGACGACGTTGAAAATGCTAAAATGACTAGAATATATTAAAAACATATTTGTTTTGGATTTTCATTGTTTTTATCTATTTTTGGATTTTTTTTGAAAATATATCAAAAACATGGGTCAAAAATTGGGTAGCAACAGTTGCCCCCTCTTTATAATGCTTACGAAGCAAAACTCCTCAAAATTTTGCATAGTAAGCTTTGTAAAGAAAACAAAAGAAAAATGATTTCATTATCTTGGGCGACCTGCCCACACACTCACACTGATCTATTTTCACGGGCGACCTGCCCACCCATACTCACTCTGGTCTATTTTCACTGGCGACCTGCCCACACATACTCACTCTGGTCTATTTTCACGGGTGACCGACCCACACTCTCACTCTGGTCTATTTTCACGGGCGACCTGCCCACACATACTCACTCTGGTCTATTTTCAAGGGCGACCGGCCCACACTCTCACATTGGTCTATTTTCACGGGCGACCTGCCCACCCATACTCACTCTGGTCTATTTTCACTGGCGACCTGCCCACACATACTCACTCTGGTCTATTTTCACGGGTGACCGACCCACACTCTCACTCTGGTCTATTTTCACGGGCGACCTGCCCACCCATACTCACTCTGGTCTATTTTCATGGGCGACCTGCCCACACATACTCACTCTGGTCTATTTTCATGGGCGACCGGCCCACACATACTCACTCTGGTCTATTTTCACGGGCGACCGCCCACACTCTCACTCTGGTCTATTTTCACGGGCGACCTGCCCACCCATACTCACTCTGGTCTATTTTCACTGGCGACCTGCCCACACATACTCACTCTGGTCTATTTTCACGGGTGACCGACCCACACTCTCACTCTGGTCTATTTTCACGGGCGACCTGCCCACCCATACTCACTCTGGTCTATTTTCATGGGCGACCTGCCCACACATACTCACTCTGGTCTATTTTCATGGGCGACCGGCCCACACTCTCACATTGGTCTATTTTCACGGGCGACCTGCCCTTTTAATTGGGTTTACCTGAGATCCCATCTGGCGATCTAACTGGAACGAAAATATTGTGTAACTCGGTTAATCTAAAATCCCATTTGGCGATTCCCTTTAACCAAAGCTACATGAGATCCCATCTGGCGACCTCATTCGATTGGAACGAAATATGCATAACTCGGTTAACCTAAAATCCCATCTGGCGATTCCCTTTAACCAAAGCTACATGAGATCCCATCTGGCGACCTCATTCAACTGGAACGAAAATATGTGTGGCTCGGTTAACCTGAAATCCCATCTGGCGATTCCCTTTAACCAAAGCTACATGAGATCCCATCTGGCGACCTCATTCAACTGGAACTAAACTCTGTGTACCTCGGTTAACCTAAAATCCCATCTGGCGATTCCCTTTAACCAAAGCTACATGAGATCCCATCTGGCGACCTCATTTAACCAAAACAAAAGAATGTGTAAAACGGTCTCATTGTAATGGGTGACCTACCCGGGTGGAAAGAACATGAAAAAAACGGTCTCATTCTGATGGGTGACCTACCCAGATGGAAAGAATATGAAAAAGCGGTCTCGTTGTGATGGGCGACCTACCCAAGTAGAAAGAATGTGAAGTGCGGTCTCATTGTAATGGGTGACCTACCCAAAAAATGGAAAAAAATATGAAGTGTGGTCTCATTGTAATGGGTGACATACCCAGATGGAAAAAATATGATGAAGTGCAGTCTCATTGTCATGGGTGACCTACCCGGATGGAAAAACTATGAAAAAGCAGTCTCGTTGTGATGGGTGACCTACCCAAATAGAAAGAATGTGAAGTGCGATCTCATTGTAATGGGTGACCTACCCAAAATGGAAAAAATATGAAGTGGGGTCTCATTGTAATGGGTGACCTACCCAGATGGAAAAAATATGATGAAGTGCGGTCTCATTGTCATGGGTGACCTACCCGTGTGGAAAAAATGTGAAAAACGGTCTTATTATGATGGGCGACCTACCCAGATGGAAAGAATGTGATATGACAAGTATGAAAAATAGGACTTACCTGGCAAAGCCCTGAGGGGATGACAGAAGAAGGGCTGGAAAACTTGGTGCTTCCTGATAATTCCCGATCATAGGGTTTGAAAATCGGTATTTCCTGACTGCAAGGGTTGAAAACTCGAGGCTTCCCGATTGCAAGGTTGATCTATTCATTTCTTTGGGATTTTCCTAATGGTAGGGTTCATCCCATCGTCCTTTTATTCCATGATCAAAACCGATTCTTTATTATCATCACCACAATGCTTCTTTATTTTTCCACCATCTTGCTGGACCTCATTAAGGATTTTCCTGTAACAATTCAAAAATATGTGCAAATGGTTTTTTTTTTTTTTTTTTGAGGTTAGATGATATGCATGCATCCTTACCTGATTTGAAATATAGGTCCCCCCCCTCTTTGATGCTCCATCGTGATAGGGTTCCCTTGTTTGCATTCCAAAGCTTTCTTTGTTCTTCTGATGCATTGGCTCATTCATGTGCTGGCCATTATTCAGCTGTAAATACAATGCATATCTTAGGATGTCTTCGACGATTACTACTCTCGTTGTTCATCAAGCTTGACAATGCCCCCAAGTGTGGTGTTGCTTGATTCATTATGAAGGATGTTCTCTCTTGGATTCTTCTGAGAATTATCTTCTGATTGATCGTGTGTATTATGCCAGCACCCATCCAGATTGTTAACCAGTCTAAAACTGCCTCCAGTCGAAACAATACTTTTCAAGTATATGTTATCATCAACCTTCTCAGAAACTACCAAGTCATCCAAACATGGATCTCACAACTTGTAGTGAAAGCCTCATCGTTGTATGCTCAATGTTTTCCTCAAAAAGTTCTTTTCACCCATCTAATCAGATCTTGAAAAGAAATGTATTGGCATCATCAATGATGTTTTATGTTATCACCTATATTCATGCGGTGAAGTGTGCATTTGAGCTTCAAAGCAAATGGTCCCACAGTCAGTCTTGGTGGGTGCATCCTTCCAACATTCATGCACATGCAACTATGTGATAACATCGATCAAAAGTCATAACCATGTTGAAGATGATAAACCAAGATGAAGATATGAAAATATCCTTCTAGTGCAGCGTTGCTCATCAATTGCTGCTGAAGTGCACTAGATCGTGGATTGTCTTTGAACAACATTGCCCCCAATATGATCTGAAGGTTCGTTCATCGGTTTATACTCAAGAAGGTTTTTCTTTGTCATTGTCAAATGCTAAACATAACTTTGATGAACTTTGACGACTCATCATCGGATCCTTTGTTTGCCCCCAGCTGATCAGAATGTTGTTTGTTTTTCTTCTAAGGGTCCATTGTATTGCCCCCAGGTGGTCAACCTTTTAAGGAGTTTTAAGAAGAGTTGATGTCATTTCAATGCCCAGGATTCCGCAAATTCAATGAGTGCTTTTTTTGTTTGACAATCTTTCTTGTTCTAGGATCAAATCTCATACTTCAAAAGTCATGTCTATTCAAGTCTAATTATTGAAATGAAATCAGAGAGATATCAGTTTCTGAAAAGTATTTATGAAATTCAAGCTTCTTTGATCAAAGACCCAACACACGTCATCCAATGTAATCCTTCGATTGTCTTGTATTTTGAAAATAGAAATCGACTCCTTGTAAGATTAAAATGGTCTTTTCCATGGTTCTTTGTGTCCACTTTAAACTCTGATTTTGGGTATATCTTTTGATGGTCTGTGATGAGGTGACATTTTTATGAATTTCAAAAACAAGATGCTTAGGCTTTATCAAGAAAGGTTGTTTCTTTTCTTAGCATTTATTTTATCAACATGCATAATAACTAGTAGCTTAATTCATGAAGTCACGACCCTTATGGAAAAGCTCTTCAAGTTTCAAGAGCGCCATTTATCAATTCAAATTACTTGCTTGATTAAAAAGGACTTTTAAAAGCACGTAATGCAGGCTATGGTTCATGGCTATGAAAGAACGGAATTTCAAAAGCTCAAAAGGTGTTTAGGGTTTCAAAGACCTAGGATCAACATCAATTATCCATCAACTCGTTTTCTATTGTTGTCTTTGTAGAGGAAACGACATATAACCTTATTAACCTCAAAGTGCAGACTTTTCTTAACATAAGTCATAATGCAAATCCCCCTTTCCTTGATGAATAACCAACCTTAATCATCTGATGACATCATAGGCTTTATAATGGATACCAAAAGTCACATTTATAGCTTAGTCTTTTTTCTGGTATTGACTTTTGTTGTGCCTTTCTTTGATTGAAATTTCTTTTGCTCTTCCTAGACTTAATAGGCGTTCTCCTTACTTTATCTTTAACTTGTCTTTAAGTGAAGGCAAATTCAACTCATAGCCTTCCTTAAAAATTTCCCATATACCCCTAGTCTATGTGTTTTCTTTTAGCTCTCTCTCAACCATTCGACTTTTGTTGTAAGCCTTCCCCTTTATCCATTAATTATATCAATGCCTTCAAAATATCTCTCATTTGCCCCCCAGTGTAGGGTGTGATCCAAGCCAGGGTTTTTTATGAAAAAAATTCTATCCAGCTCAAAATGGGACTTCAAGGGATATAATTTTTAGAAAGTGAAGGGATATCAAAGATGGCCTTTTCTCATTTCAAGCAAGGTCGGTTAGAACTGATAAATTTTGACCTCGTCGAGTATAATGATTTGGACTTGTAAGAATCATGATTCACGAGTCCATAACTACCGAATCCACTACCTGTCATTATGCATACTGCTGCAACTTAGCTATATGATGTGTGGTTCAATTTTGTGTGTGAGCTCAAAATTTGTTCAGTCACCTCATGTCATTTCAACAAGAATCGAGTCATTTCTGTAATCAAAACACTTTTAAACTTCAGGATTGATTAACCTTTATCGCATGTTGGAGTTTGATCAAAATATTTTGTCAGAACGAAATGCTAAACATCCTTGGATTTCAAAACAACAAAGAGACAAAAACAAGACATGTTTCGGTAAAGGATGAGATGTGATCCCAAAACAAAATGCAGAATTCCATAACACATGATTGACAATTCATCACCATTCTTGAATCAGCTTTTCTAGCAATATCTGTGTTTTGCCAAGCACTTTCGATCACATGTCATTCTGAAGATGTTTGGGGGAGAATATAGCCATTGACACCCTCCTTCACAGAACTTCCTTGTCTCTTGCCCACCAACTTCCGGACTCGCTTCTTGAAATTCTTGCAACTGCTCAATTGAAATGGTTGAGGACCCCACCATGACATCACATCTCTTGTCTGGATTAAACAACCTAGAAAATGGTGGTTGCATGGGATTTGTCGGAGTCAGGTAAAAGTCTGGAATCTAGCGGATGCTGGTAAATAAACTCACATGGCAACTGTTCAATTGAAATTCTTGCAACTATTCAATTGAAATGGTCAAAGACTCCACCATCACATCACATCTCTTATCTAGATTATACCACATGGCAAATGAGTGTCTGTCTTTGGCAAAGACATTGGAGTAGTCGATGATACAACAAGACTTGGTTAGACCAACATAATTAAGGTTTTCCATCGTCAGATTCTTCTTTTGATTCATCTCTCATCGTTTCTCTGGAATCCTTGGCAGAACCTTCAATCTTTCCCATCTTGATAGCTTGTTCCATTTTTGGCAATCCACACAACTTCATGTCAATCTTCCAATGTTGTTGTTGTTGTTTTAGGACTGTTGGAAACCTCTCAATATCTAGGTAATCCTGGCAGTGCGCAAAAACAAAAATGTATGGAATCATATATTGTCAAAATTGGAAGAGAAACTGATGAATCCACAACTCCTCTATTTCCTCTTTGATTCCTCACTGACGGTGCAGCAAACAACCACTTTTACATTTTAATGCCAATACTGGTAGAAAATTGTGGACAATCTGAAACCACTGCATCCCTTCTTGGATTTTCCATTTGCATATCCACAAGTAGATTCCTGCCGAGAGATCTCTGCTACGTTGAAGTTTGATGTCTGCTCATGTTTTTCAAACCAAGTCTGGCTCTTCAACCTGTTACAGTTTATTCATGCTGAAACTGACGAGAGAAATATTTGTAGCTATGCAATTAGTAAATCCCCTCTTGCACTCTCAACTTGCAGCATCATAAACAAATTTTTGTAGAAAGAGCTCTGCCACGTTGAAGTTCGACGACTGCTCATATTTTCAAACTAGGCCTAACTCCTCTGCCTACTACATTGTTTTGCTTGTACCACTGGTGGGAAAAAGTTTCAAAGCATATGAAATTAATACATCCCCTTTTGCATTTCCCATTAGCAGATCCATAAATAAATCTCTACAGGGAGGGCTTTACCACGTAGAAGTTCAATGTCTAATCATGGTTTTTCAAACCAACATCTTGTGCTGCTGAACTGGAATTGAGCTCATAATTGGGGTAACTTCAAAGAAGACTAATGTACCATGTACATGAGACTGGTAGTTGTTTGGTTCCATTAGATGATGTGAAGGCGATGAACATTTAACAGTGCAACTGGACAAGAACCATAGTTGCCATTAATTGATGACTGAAGGCATTATTGTTGTTGTTCATGACTGAAAAGGAGAGATACAGCTTTAATTGGACGTGAACAAGCAGTGTTCCCACAGAAGACTGTGTAGACACTCTCTTTCCATTTAATGCTCAATACTTGTTCGAGCAAATCTGAGTCCAGCTACTTCACCGTTGATGCTCTCAACCTTAATCTGATAATGAGCCTCTATCTGACACCTTTCTCCACTTCCATCATCTTTCTTCAATCACGTACAACACAGCTTGTGTAGGGGACCTACCTTTCAACCCGGTACATGCATGATAAATGTATGAACATGTAATCTATATGATGAACTCGCCCTTCGAGGGGTGACAATATGGTCGTAACTCTTGCATGATGGAACAAGAATCGTGATTTTTGCCCCAAACTCTACAATGAAAATTTTTGGAGTGACGGCCAATGTGTCACCCACAAGTCTTGAGTTCAAGATGCTTCAAGAAGGGTTTATCCTTATGCAAATACCAATAGCACATACAACCTAAGGACATGTTCTATTCATTATGTGAACATGGGTAGGTTTTCTATCTGGTCTCAAGAGGGTCTCATATCTGCTCAGTGACGTTCTTCGTAAAGACAGTATGGGGGCGTTGCAAGGAATAGTTAAGGCACGTATACCCACCATTACCAAGCAGGCACTCGGATATGAGTTGGGTGTTTCACGCATCTAGACCCTGACCAATAGTCTTAGGGCAGATCGCTAGTTCCCCACCGAACTTAGAAGCTTATGTGTGCTTCCAAAAATAAATACAGGTGATGCATGAGACAATTCTATAAAATGCATGGAAAAAAATATTAACAAAAGATAAAAATGCAAAGACTTAAACACGTTAAATACACAAAGCTTAGTCCAATAATGTCAGAAACAGTACCTTCCCAGTGGAGTCGCCATTCTATCGCACGTCGAAAAATCCACGCGCGGCATGGGCTGGTGATTTTTCTCTCGTATGTTGTTGCGTTTCGTTGTGAATCGGTTCGTTGGAGTCGCCACCTAGTAATTAATTGCAGGCTACTAGGAAACCCAATGTACTGGTCTTGTCAGAGATTTGCGGGTAAGGGACTGGTTGTGGTTAGGGAAGGTATTAGCACCCCTAACGCACCCTACCTGAGGTAAGCTGCTTCGCGAATTTGATGCGTTAAAAAAGTTTTAATAATTGTCTTTTCATCGGAAATTAGAAATATCACTTACGTATAAGTTAATAATTCTTAATCGTGATCCGATCAAAATATTAAATTCTTCTTTAATATATTTGCAATTTTATCATTAAAAAATATATACAAATAAATAAAACAAAATACAAACACCCACATCCATTTCTACTATATTTTTTTGTTTCTTTTCTTTTTTTTCTTTTCCTTTACATCCACAATACAAATACAAATTCAAAATCAAAACAAATAAATAAAAATTACATTAATTAATTTAAAAAAAAAACAAAATAGTCCCTGAAACTCCAGAAATTGCATTGAAGACCTTTTGACGCCGCAGCAGCACTGGCGGCGCGTGGGTTCGCGCGTCGCCGCAAGAAAAACCAGCAATAGGGGGCTGGATCGACTTCTTCTCAGTCTCCCAACGCCGGCGGTGACCTGCAGAACAAGAAAGGAACAACACAACAGTCGATTTTAACTTTTTCTTAGTTTTTCAGATCTGTTTTTATTCTCTGTTCGCCGTTTCGGGTCTGCTTCCCTCTCCTCTCTGTCTCCGGCGACCGATTAGTCTTCTTCTCCTCAGTTTCGGGTTGTAGACGGCGCTGCTGGAGGCCGATCTGGTTGCTGAAGATGAGGTCTGTTAGTGGAGACCTGTGAGGGCCGGGGGCTGTGGTTGGTTTCGATTGTGAGGCAGATCGAAGAAGAGAAAAAAAAGTTATGGCCGAGTGTGTGGGTCTGTGAGGGAAAAGTTGGAATCGAGAGTGGGGAGAGTGTTGATGGCTGTCTTGGAAAAATGTCTCCGGCTGGAGGAAGAAGAAACCAACTTCAAGGGAGGGTGCCGCCGGCTGGTTTGTATCTGTCAATGGGAGTGGGGGCGGCTGGTTTCAGAGAAAAACAATATCTAAGGGTGGCTGTTTGGGTTAGATAGGTTTAGGGTTCCCTTTGTTTTTGTCAAAATTACCCCCTTTACAAAAATGACCCCCCCTTGAATGTGTTGAGGAAACCAGTATTTATAGGCAAAATGTTGTTAGGTTTTTCAACTTGGTCCCTCAACTTCTTCTTTTTTTTTGTAAATTTTGATTTTTCTTATTTTTTTGTATTTTTTGAAAACGAGCAATACCAACGTCGACTCAATGAGGTAAATCAATGATTTTAAAATTGACGCGTGAAAATTCGAACGCGTTTGAAAATCTTTTAAAAATTTAAATTCTTTTTTAGACGACGTTGAAAATGCTAAAATGACAAGAATATATTAAAAACATATTTTTTTTGGATTTTCATTGTTTTTTCTCTATTTTTGGATTTTTTTTTTAAAATATATCAAAAACATGGGTCAAAAATTGGGTAGCAACATTAATTACTATCATTATAACCCACAAGTTCAAGCTATTAGAATAACCATATAATAAGCCAAAATTAACAAAAAGGTACCTTTGATATACCAAAAAATTCATTTCAAAGTTTTGAAGTGTGTCATAGTAGGAGTTTCCATAAACCTACTCACTAGTCAAACTCTAAAAATAATTTCCAGATCAGTATATGTCAAATATCTCAAACTTATAATTAAGCACTTGAATGTTGTAGAGTTTATCCTCTTCCCTTCATCATTCATTGACATCTTCACTCCACACTCAACTAGAATATTCACTTTTGCACAATCATCCATCTTGAACTTCTTGAGAACCTCCCTTGTAAACTTCTCTTGAGTCATAAAGATTCTACCTTCTCCTGTTTGATCTCAGTCCTTAAGTATTAAGACATGAGACCAATATCCGTTATCTCTAACTCCTTTGTCATTCCTTGGTTGAAGTCTTCAAACATCTTTGGAATATTTCCTGTAAAGATTAAGTCATCTACATATAAATTTACAATAAGAGTATCACTACTCTCTTTGATCTTTATATAAATAGCATATTCATCGGGGCATTTAACAAATCCATTTTCTAAGAAATAGCCATCAATGCGACTATACCAAGCCCTTGAAGCTTGCTTCTATCCATTTAAGGCTTTATTGAACTTTAAAACCTTGTTTTTACATCTTTTTGCTTCATAATTCATATGTTGCTCAATGTTGACCTCCTCCTCAACAAAACCATTAAGAAAGACTGATTTGATATCCATCTATTTGATAGATTCTCCATATATGTTGGGTAGCGGTGACAATGATTAATCACATGGTCTTCAATCTAGCAACGAGAGAAAAAACTTTATCATAGTCAATTCCATGCTTTTGACTATAGCCTTTTGCCACCAACCTTGCCTTGTATCTCTCCACCTCTCCTTTGTAGATCCACTTGACATCTATTAGATTTTTTCCATTTGGTCTAGGAACCAATCATCATGTGCCATTCTTCTCAATTGATGTAATCTCTTCATCCATAGTAATTTTTCATTTTTTTCCTTCATTAGGGTTGTAAAGCTTATATCATTTGGACTTTTGATCATAGCTGATGTAACCATATTATTTGATAGTTTCACCCGCATTTAACTAGTGTTTTGCATATGTTATTTATATAAAATGCCTTGATATTCTTTGTTTTATGTTTTGAAGGCATTTTTGGATGAAAGATGCAAAAAGGAGTAAATTGGAGGTAATTGGCAGATTTGACGTTCAGTCGGTATTTTGTGCAGAGCGTGAGTTCCAGAGATCGAAATGAAGTGATTCCAGTGGCATTAAAAAGCTAACATCCATACCTTTTTGGAAATGTAATGCAAGAAAAATAAAAAGAGAAAGATCATGGAAATCACATCCTTCAAAGTCAAATCTCGCAGTCTGCCAATGTTGACCTTTGCCCATTCAAAATTCAATATCTGGAGCTTCAGAAGTCCAATTGATGCAAACTCAATTTTGTTGGATTCCTTACTCAAAGATCTATAAACGCTCCAAATTTCAGCCAAAAACGATGTCATATGAGGTATATATGATTTTTCAAAGATGACAGCTGAATTCTGCCAGCAAGCAGGTTGCGTGAAGAAACGAATCCAAATTTCATCTAGAAGCATCCAAACCCACCAGCAATTTAGCTCCTCTAGTAAATATTCTAGAAGGTCAAGGAAGGCAGCCACCAACCTCATGGCAGCCACCAACCTCATGGCAGCCACCAACCTCAAGACAGCAGCCACCAACCAGCAGCCACCAGCCGCCAGCCGCCAGCCGCCTTCACACTACCACCATCTATTGATGTTCACACTTGAACTTTGATTTTCTTACTTACAATTTGTGTATAAATAGAGGGTGAGTAGTAAGAGGTAAGAAAAAGAAGAAGAAGGAGGAGGAGGAAACACAAACTCTCCTCTCTACAAATCAGAAATTATGTATTCTTTCATCTTTAGGAGTAGTAGTTCAATAGATATGCAAAGCTAAGCTCGTTTTCTTGGTTGCAAGGACACAACAAACCTTCGGATTTCAAGAACTGTGAGATCTATTCTTCCTTTTATTTTCAGTTTATGTTATGAATGAGTATGATTGTTTTCCTATGCATATTTCTTATGATTGTTTATCTTAATTGCTAGAGCGGACTCTAAGTTATTATTGTGAACAATCCATTGCTAAGTTTGATATCAAAACCGGAGTTGTGGTATATAAACTTGTGAAGCAACTAAGCTTGATAATTGTAGCGGAACTACGTTATTAAACTTAGGGAGAACATTCGATCATAGCAACACAAATTGACAACTTGGTTGTTAAGATTAATGAATTTATCTGGATCTTAAGGCTGCCATTGGATTAAATCATTAGTGCGGACACTGTGATTGTTTGTTGGTTAGGGCTAGTTATACGGCGGATCCGTTAATTAACCAATATTAAGAAAAGATAAAATTCATAATATAAACTGGAGTTTCGTTTCAAGGATCAGTTCTAATTTCCGTTGGTGGATGTGTGCTTGCAACCAAGGTTTGTTTTCTTGATATATTTCAGTTTCAATTGATTTTGTTTGCTAGTTTAATTTCTGCCATAGTATAAATCATTTCAAATCAATCCCCCCCAATTACATAACGTACAACATAAAAATCTAACTTCAAACTTCCTCGTGGGATCGACCCCTTGCTTGCCTCTATACTATCTTGTGTGTTTTAAGCTAGGGTAATTAATTTGTGCGACCGCGACATCGCAACAAATTTTGGCGCCGTTGCCGGGGAGGTAATTTTAGTTGATTCTTGTTCTTGTACTGTTATTTTTAGTTTCTGTGATTGTTATTTACATTTCTGAAAAAAAAAAAAAAAAAAAAAAAAAAAAAAAAAAAAAACAGAATTTTTGCTTGCAGTGTTACTGTTCACTTGCCGCAGCGGTACTGTTGAAGACAGAATTGTTTGTGGAATTAGGTTTCTAACCTTCATTTTCTGAAGTGAAACGACGTTCTGAACAAGACTAGTGGTACACCACTAGCCCCACCCCATCGAGGCCAAATTCTGCTGCTTTCTAAGGTTTTTAGGCAGTTTTAGTTTTCTAGCGTAGGATTTTCATATAATTTGCATTATTTTTTTTTTATTATTATTATTCGCTTGTGTGGTTGCTTTCTATTGAGTTTTCTTAGCGATTGATGCCAGTAACCCGTTCTACTAATCAGAGTCTAGTGCAGGTTGATCTTGAAATAGAAAGCACTTTACGCAAGTTAAGAAAGGAAGTTCACCTCAACACCATGGCGGTTGCACGACAACAAACACTCAAGGAGCTTGCTGCTCCTAACGTGGAGAATCAACCATTGTGCATAAACATAGACAATAATGTAAACTTTGAGCTCAAATCTGGTTTTATACATTTGTTACCAACATTCAATGGTCTTGCAGGAGAAGATCCTCATACTCATCTCAAGGAGTTCCATATGGTTTGTGTTGGCATGAAACCGAATGGAGTTGATGAAGAACAAGTTAAGTTGAAAGCTTTCCCTTTCTCTTTAAAAGGGGCAGCAAAGGCATGGCTTTTCTCTATTCTCCCAGGATCTATTAGAACTTGGAACGCCATGAAGAAGATTTTCCTTGAGAAGTATTTCCCAGCATCTCGAGTTGCCAACATAAGGAAAGAAATATGTGGGATTCGGCAATCTCATGGAGAGACACTTTCAGAGTATTGGGAAAGATTTGAGCAATTGTGTATTCAATGCCCTCATCATCAAATACCCGATCAGCTACTCATTCAATATTTCTATGAAGGATTGATGCCTACTGACCGTAGTATCATTGATGCTGCAAGTGGAGGCGCATTGGTAGATAAGACACCTGAGGCTGCACGCCAATTGATCTCAAACATGGCAGCCAACTCAAAACAATTTGGCACTCGTGGAGACTTCTCCAACAAACGAGTAAATGAGGTAAGTATTTCTAACCTTGAAAATAAAGTTAATGATCTTACTTCTCTTGTGCGTTCTTTGGCTTGTGGAAATGTGCAGCAGGTGAAAGTTTGTAGCATATGCTCCTCACAAGGACATGCTTCGAATATGTGCCCAACAATGCAAGAAGATTACATTGAACAAGCTCATGCAATTGATGGAGCATTCAACGGACAACCTCAGCGTAAGTATGATCCTTTTTCCCACACGTACAATCCTGGATGGAGAGATCATCCTAACCTACGATATGGGAACCAACCTCAACAAGGCAATCAAGGCCAACAATTCCATCCCAATGGATTTCAACCCCAACAGAATTATCAAGCAAGACAATCGTCATCCAATGATGATCTTCGTGAGATGATGAAAACTTTGGCTTCTAATACTGTTACTTTGCAACAAAATGTCATGTCTTTTCAACAGGAAACAAGGTCAAGTATTCACAACTTGGAAAAGCAAATGGGGCAAGTAGTTTCAAGTGTGGGAAAATTGGAAGCACAAATGAATGGAAAATTGCCCTCCAAGCATTGAATCCAATAGAGCATGTTAGTGCGATCATGTTGCGAAGTGGGAAAGAAATTGAAGAGAAAAGGTCAAAACAAATTGAGATGGAGGAAGAAGAAGAGATAGAAACTGAATTGAGTACAAAGAAGATACATCATCCTTCTCCTCCACAAACTGAAACAAAGACCAACACTCCAAAGGTAACTCCTCACTCAATGAATTCCAGTTTTACAACAATTCCACCCTTTCCCGTGAGTTCTTCTAGGTCAAAGAAAGAGGACAAGGAAAAAGAGATTCTAGAGGTTTTTAAGAAAGTAGAACTCAACATTCCTTTGCTTGATGCTATCAAGCAAATTCCCAAGTATGCCAAATTCTTGAAGGAGTTGTGTACTACCAAGAGAGCTTTCAAACTGAAAGGTCATGAAACGGTAAGTATGGGTGAAGTTGTATCTGCTGTTGTTCAAAAGAATCTGCCTTTGAAACAAAAAGACCCAGGTGCGTTTACTATCCCATGTGTTATTGGTAATGCTAGTTTTAAAAGAGCTTTATGCGATTTAGGTGCATCCATTAGCGTTATGCCTAAACATGTTTATGATTCTCTTAGTCTAAAGCCTTTGAATAAAACTAGTATTGTAATGCAACTTGCGGATCGTAGTTTTGTTTACCCACTTGGTGTGATAGAAGATGTCCTAGTCAAGATTGATAGTTTGGTTATTCCATGTGACTTTTATATTCTTGATATGGAACATGATTCTTGTGATTCATCAACCAGCACTCCTATATTGTTTGGGAGACCATTCTTGAAAACTGCCAACACAAAGATTGATTGTGGTAAGGATACCTTGTCTATGGAGGTAGGAGATGAAAAAATTGAATTTAATTTTCATGATGCAATGACATATCCTTATAGCAATGTTTATTCTATCACATGTTATGACCAAGTTGATAAGTGTGTGCAGCCAGTTTGTGATTTTGATAATGAGTATGGATTAAGCATGGCTTTGAGCAATGACTATGATTTTACCAAGATAGAAGAGATGGAAAGGCATATATGTGTTCCCCAAAACATGCATGAATCAACATTGGATTTGCAAGCTTTGCAAATTATCCTTCATGATGCAGGAGTCATTTACTCCATCACGGATAGTGAATGGGTGGCGCCTATCCTTTTGGTGCCCAAAAAGATTGGAATTACGATGGAAGAGATTCAAAATGATGCTTATGAGAATGCAAGGATTTACAAAGAAAAGACTAATAATCTTCATGACCGAATGCTTACAAGAAAGGAGTTTCATGTTGGAGACAAAGTCCTTCTTTATCATTCGCGTTTGAAACTTTTTCCTGGAAAGTTACGCTCTCATTGGATTGGACCATTTGTTGTTTCTAATGTTTTTCCTTATGGTGCAGTTGAAATTACAAGTTTAGAAACTAACAACATACTCAAAGTCAATGGGCATCGTTTGAAACCTTTCTATGAAGGTTGGACAGCAGAACTCACCGCTTCTGCAGAGTTAGCTGAACCAATCTATGAAGAATGAGCATGCAATATGTCGAGCCAATGACATAAAACAAAAGCGCTTACTGGGAGGCAACCCAGCACAAAAAAAAAAAATCAGATTTGCTTTCTTTTTCCTTGTCTTTTATTTTTCGTATTTTACTTTATCTTTGTCATTCTCTTATGTTCCTTTGCTTTTATTTCAACATTGAGGACAATGTTGTGTTTTAAGTGTGGGGGTATTAAGAGCATTGTGGTTTTCTTATTTTAGTTTTCTTTGTTGTTCTTTAAAAAAAAAAAAATTATGTTTGATCTTTTTAACTCCCATTGGTTTTTGAGAATATGAGTATTATGTATGAGAATTAATTGAGATAGATGAAGATATAAATCAAATGAAGGAGTATGCATGCAAATTTTAAGGTTTAATTGGTTTAGGGATTGACTTTGAGAATATGCCATGTTGACTTTATAGTGTTATACCAATGCAAGCTTTTGAGCCTTCAACATTATATTCTTTGAGTGTGCATTCTTTCAATGATAAGTATCTCTAGAACTTGCTTCATATCTTATTGAGATTATATCCCATTACAAATATACATGAAGATGATAAAGGCATTAGGAATTTTAACCCCTCAAGCCAAAAAGCCAACCTAAAGCATATTATCCTTAGTGAACCCGTTTTGAGCTTGGTTATCTTTTTTTTTGCTTTATCCATGTATAAGCCTTAACTTTATATATGTTTTTCTTTTCCCCTGGCCAAGGATTAGTAGAGCATATACCTGTAATATTTCATGGAATTATGGTTGGAAATTATATGAAAAGAAAGAAGTGATGCTTGATGAAAAAATGGGCAAAGTTGCCAAAGAAAAAAAAAAGAAAAAGAAAAAAAGAAAAAAAAAGTATTCCTTTATATCCTTAAGGTTTTATGTTGAAAGAGCTTGAAATCAAAAGGAGTTAAGCATTTGTGATTAAAAATGAAAAATTTATGAGCTTTGATGGAATATCTTGTTTGAAGTATCATTTTTCAAAATGCTCTACTTTCATTGGTTTGAACCTTTCCTTTTACTTTCTTTTACCTCACCTTAACCTCAGCCCCATTACAACCGGAAAATAAGACCTTTTGATTCATGTAATACTTGTAATAAGTTGCTAATGGAGATGAGATTGAAAAGCAAGCTTATGGTAGAACATACTCTTTGATTGAATTTGAGAGATTTAAACACATAAACCCTAAACACATGAGTGTTGGAGTGTATATCAATGAGAGGACCTATCACTTTGGCATGGCATAGATTTCATTTAAATCCAGACGATTGATTGAGTTTTGAAGTTTGCATGTAAATAAATTCATGAGAATTATATTATTTATCCTTCATGATTGTATTCTTGTTTATAATGCTTGTACTCTTAGACATTGATGGGAGATTAAGAAATTGATCATAGTTATTTTCAATTTAATTTTATTTATCCTTTCTCGAGGACGAGCAAGAGCTAAGTGTGGGGGTATTTGATGTAACCATATTATTTGATATTTTCACCCGCATTTAACTAGTGTTTTGCATATGTTATTTATATAAAATGCCTTGATATTCTTTGTTTTATGTTTTGAAGGCATTTTTGGATGAAAGATGCAAAAAGGAGTAAATTGGAGGTAATTGGCAGATTTGACGTTCAGTCGGTATTTTGTGCAGAGCGTGAGTTCCAGAGATCGAAATGAAGTGATTCCAGTGGCATTAAAAAGCTAACATCCATACCTTTTTGGAAATGTAATGCAAGAAAAATAAAAAGAGAAAGATCATGGAAATCACATCCTTCAAAGTCAAATCTCGCAGTCTGCCAATGTTGACCTTTGCCCATTCAAAATTCAATATCTGGAGCTTCAGAAGTCCAATTGATGCAAACTCAATTTTGTTGGATTCCTTACTCAAATATCTATAAACGCTCCAAATTTCAGCCAAAACCGATGTCATATGAGGTATATATGATTTTTCAAAGATGACAGCTGAATTCTGCCAGCAAGCAGGTTGCGTGAAGAAACGAATCCAAATTTCATCTAGAAGCATCCAAACCCACCAGCAATTTAGCTCCTCTAGTAAATATTCTAGAAGGTCAAGGAAGGCAGCCACCAACCTCATGGCAGCCACCAACCTCATGGCAGCCACCAACCTCAAGACAGCAGCCACCAACCAGCAGCCACCAGCCGCCAGCCGCCTTCACACTACCACCATCTATTGATGTTCACACTTGAACTTTGATTTTCTTACTTACAATTTGTGTATAAATAGAGGGTGAGTAGTAAGAGGTAAGAAAAAGAAGAAGAAGGAGGAGGAGGAAACACAAACTCTCCTCTCTACAAATCAGAAATTATGTATTCTTTCATCTTTAGGAGTAGTAGTTCAATAGATATGCAAAGCTAAGCTCGTTTTCTTGGTTGCAAGGACACAACAAACCTTCGGATTTCAAGAACTGTGAGATCTATTCTTCCTTTTATTTTCAGTTTATGTTATGAATGAGTATGATTGTTTTCCTATGCATATTTCTTATGATTGTTTATCTTAATTGCTAGAGCGGACTCTAAGTTATTATTGTGAACAATCCATTGCTAAGTTTGATATCAAAACCGGAGTTGTGGTATATAAACTTGTGAAGCAACTAAGCTTGATAATTGTAGCGGAACTACGTTATTAAACTTAGGGAGAACATTCGATCATAGCAACACAAATTGACAACTTGGTTGTTAAGATTAATGAATTTATCTGGATCTTAAGGCTGCCATTGGATTAAATCATTAGTGCGGACACTGTGATTGTTTGTTGGTTAGGGCTAGTTATACGGCGGATCCGTTAATTAACCAATATTAAGAAAAGATAAAATTCATAATATAAACTGGAGTTTCGTTTCAAGGATCAGTTCTAATTTCCGTTGGTGGATGTGTGCTTGCAACCAAGGTTTGTTTTCTTGATATATTTCAGTTTCAATTGATTTTGTTTGCTAGTTTAATTTCTGCCATAGTATAAATCATTTCAAATCAATCCCCCCCAATTACATAACGTACAACATAAAAATCTAACTTCAAACTTCCTCGTGGGATCGACCCCTTGCTTGCTCTATACTATCTTGTGTGTTTTAAGCTAGGGTAATTAATTTGTGCGACCGCGACATCCTTTTGGTTTTAAGCATACTTCTTGCCATGTTGAGGATGCTTATATTCTTTCTCTCCATCACGTCGTTTAATTGTGGGGATCTAGGTACTGTTAGGAGTCTATTTATACTATGATCTTCATAAAACTCATTAAAATTAGTAGAACAAAATTCACCCACTTATCCATCCCAAGTGATTTTATAGAATTACAATTGTTTTTCAACTAATGCCTTGAACTTTTTAAAGTAACTAAATACATTTGATTTTTCCTTTATGAAGTATACCTAAGTTTTTCTACTGTAATCATCAGTAAAAAATAAAAAATACATATTTTTACCATACAAACATGATTTGATAGGATCACAAACATCGACATGTATTTCTTGTAGGGGTTGACTTGCTCTTGATGTAGTCTCCTTCAGAAAGCTCTTGCAAAATTGCTTGCCCATAAACATCTTTTATACAACTTATTTGGATGTATAATGGATGGTAGACCTTTCAACATCTCCTTTTATGTCATTATCTTCAAGCTACAAAATCTATATACCTAAGTCTGATATGCCAAAGCCAAGTCTCATCCTTTACACATGTATTTAGGCACGTATGTCTCTATGTTTAGTAGGAACATTTCATTATTTATCATTGCTACCTTTGCAATCATAGCTCCTTTAATTTCAAGTAATGTCAATGTATGATCATTTATCTTAATCTCATACTCCTTCTACAACAATTATCCTAAGCTCTATATATTGCTTTTTACTATTAGTATATAATAGACATCACCAATAAGTTAATGACTTCCATCTTTCAATTTAATCAAAATTGTACCTTTTTCTTTAATGGCAACCTTTGAATGATCCACAAAGGTGACATTACTTCTAATTACTTCATCAATCTCCATGAACTTGTCCTTGTCTCCACACATATGGTTACTGGTTCCATTGTCTAGATACCACATGTTATTTTTATCTTATATTCTCTCATTATACACTAGTAGTAGGGTGGTTTCCTTCTCTTCTTCTATCACAAGATTTGAATTCTCCTTAACCCTCTTAGTTAGACTCTAACAATCCCTAGCATAATATTGACATGCCTTTTGATAATTATAGCATTTCACTTTTGATTTGTCAAACTTGGATCTTGGATTGCTACTTTCAGTGTAACCGGTAGATCGGTTTGCTTCATGTTATCGACTGGTTGACTTATTGAGGTTGTCTCTTGCTCCTTTTAAATCTACCTCTCCTACTTTGTCCACATCTTCTACCTTTTTAGGAATAACCAGAACCATCTTACTTTGAAAAAAATATTTGTGCACCCATATCCTTTTCAATCTCATTAACTATTTCCTCATGGACTTGTAATTTTCTCATGAGACCTTGTATTGAACGAACATCCATATTTTATGATTCCTTTATCGCGACCACCATATAATGAAACTTCTTTTGCAGCAAGCATAGGATCTTCTTTACCATACATGTCTTTTCCATCTTCTCCCCACCCCATATGTCTTTATTTGATTGTATATAGCCAATACTCTTACAAAGTATTCTGAAATGTTCTCCGATTCAAGGATATGTAACTTTTCAAAGTTATCACATAATTTTTGTAGACGTACCTTTCTCACATTGTCAACTTATTGGTTTGATTCTTGCAAAACTTCCCATGCATGCTTGGTGGTGGTTGTGTTAGCCACTATCTCAAAAATTGGTGTCCCTTATCCTAAAATTCATTTTGTTGTGCTCAAACCAATACCCCATAAGATTCCTTATCTATCAATGTAAGAAGTAGGAGTTTAAGTTTCGATTCCAGGTGAGATTCAACTTCCAAGATCCCTCTCTACATTCCAAATCATTGATTGATTTTTTGAAAGTGCATAAAGCAATGAAAATCACTCTCTTAGAATTCCATATGTTAACAATCTATCTATCCAAAAGTGAAGTGTCTCCCAATTTCCAACTTTGAAGTAGCAACTATTCCTCAAGAGAGAAGATAATGTGTATCATTATTGATTAAGCCATCTATATCTACATTAATTAGTAATGCAGTGATCATCGAATTCCTTGACTATTAACTTTCTCAATCTGATTATAGAAATAAGTTTGGTGTTGACCAAGGAGATTGCGATAGATAAGAATAATGGAATGTGTTGGGTTGTGCCTTAGCCAACCTTCCTATTTATATAGAGGCAGTAGAACACTGCAGTAACTGTAATAATTACAACATCTTATATTAGAATCCTATTCTATAATATGCCCCCTCAAGCTGAGGGTGGGGGATCAACCCGAAGCTTGAATTGAAAAGCAGTAAAGGATGCAACAGAAAGCGGTTTAGTGAAGACATCGGCAAGTTGATCCCGAGAGGGAATAAAATGAATTTGAATTTCTTTCTTGGCAACACGGTCACGGACAAAGTGATAATCCACTTCAACATGCTTAGTACGAGCATGGAAGATAGGATTTGCTGAGAGATAGGTAGCACCAAGATTATCACACCAAATGGTAGGGGCAGAGACTGAAGGAACCTGCAAATCTATTAACAAGTATTGAAGCCAAATGACTTCAGCGGTACCATCAGCAAGGGCTTTATACTCAGCCTCAGTAGCAGAGCGAGCAACAATGCGTTGCTTGCCGGATTTCCAAGAAATCGGCTTCTGACCAATTAAGACAAGATAGTCGCCCGTAGACTTGCGATCATCAATACTACCAGCCCAATCTGCATCTGTAAAGCCATGTAGAGCAAAAGAGGAGCCTCGAGTGATATGGAAACCATAAGATGCCGTACCTTTAAGATAGCGTAAAATACGTTTGACAACGGCCCAATGAGAATCTGTAGGAGCATGCATAAACTGACAGACTCTGTTAACAGCAAAGCATATATCTGGACGGGTGAAGGTAAGATATTGAAGAGCACCCACGATTTGACGAAATCGTGTAGGATCAGAGAATGAATGATCCGGTAATAAAATGACTTTCGAAGGGGAGACTGGAGTATCAACTGGTTTGCAGGAAGTCATACCAGCTCGGGTGAGGATGTCAAGAATATATTTATGTTAACGCAACATTAAACCCATACTGATAGACTGAACTTCAATACCCAGAAAGTAGTGAACAACACCTAAGTCACGAAGCTTGAACTCAGAGCTGAGTAACTATATAAGGTGATGGAGCATAGCAGAGTTGCTACCCGTGAGCAGAATATCATCAACATACACCAGGAGATAAAATATATTAGTACCATCAGATAAGATAAACAGGGAGGTGTCAACCTTGGAAGCTCGGAAACCGATGGAGAGCAAAAAATCACTTAGACGAGTGTACCAAGCTCTCGGTGCTTGTTTCAAACCATACAATGATTTGTGCAATCTGCACACATGAGATGGAAGAGAAGAGTCAACGAAACCTAAAGGTTGTTTCATCTAGACCTCTTCAGTAAGAACACCATTGAGGAAGGCATTATGAATATCAAGTTGATGAATCTTCCAATTTCGCGAAACCGCAATAGAGAAAACCAACCGGACAGTGGTCTGCTTAATAACTAGACTGAAGGTTTCAGAATAATCAATACCTTCCTGCTGGGTAAAACCTCTAGCAACAAGGCGCACTTTATAGCATTCAATACTACCATCAACACGACGTTTGATCCGATATACCCATCTACTGCCAACAACATTCATCGAAGGATGAAATGGAACCAAAAACCAAGTGCGATTTTCGCGTAAAGTGGCGATCTCATCACACATAGCATTATGCCAAATTGCATACCAGTCAGCATCAGAGAATGCAAAAGACTTAGAAGAGGGAGAATACAGTACCCATGTGGAGGTAGAAGTAGCGACAGCGGAATTAACCAGATTAGCTGTCTTCGGCTGCCACGGTCTAAGAGTCATAGGATGTCTGCTGTGTGCTGGTGGAGATGCAGGGGAAGACGGTTGTAGTGAGGAGACCTGTGGCAGCTGATAAGAAGACAAATCAACCATAAGTTGCAGACCAGCGGGAGAGGATGATAAAGAAGCAGCCTCAAGCACAGGACTGTCAGTAGAGGAGGGGCTAGAGGTAGAGACTGAAGTTGCAGGAGTGCTGGCCAGGGAGGGCGAAGCAAAGGAGGGACTAGAAAGTGCCCCAAGACCATGAGGAGAGAAGACCAATTGACGATCTGAACCTGCATCATAAGGGTTAGATAAACAAGCATGGGATGATGGCCAAGAGATGGGTGGAGGTTGTGGTCGGGTGGCTGTTTGGAGTGGCAAAGCGGAGTGTTGTGGGCTGTTTGAGTGGCTAGTGAAAGCGGGTAGCGGTGGGTGGTTTAGAAAATTTGGGAGGGTGACAGTAGCCGGTGGGGTGAGGGTTGTGGTGGAGACCTTTGCAATATGTTCATAATTATCAAATGGAAACACATGTTCATGGAAGCGGACATGACGGGAAATATAAATACGGTGAGATGCAATGTCAAGACATCGATAACCAAGATGCGAGGAACTATATCCAAAATACACACATGGAGAGGAATGAAAATCCAATTTATGATTATTATATGGATGCAGAAAAGAAAAACAGAGACACCCAAAGGTACGCAAAAAATGATAATCAGGAGACCATTGAAATAAACAATCAAACGGAGAGCGATGGGCAAGAATATGAGTAGGCATGCGTATTATAAGATAAACAGAGGTTTCAAAAGCATAATTCCAGAATAAAAAAGGTGCTTTACATTGCCCTAAAAGAGTAAGACCTGTTTCCACAATATGCCTATGACGACGTTCTACTGTTCCATTTTGTTCATGAGTGTGGGGACAAATCAGACGATGATGAATACCAATGGTCTGAAAAAATGTGGATAGTTTTTGGTATTCACCGCCCCAATCAGTTTGAACAGATTTTATTTTTAAGGAAAATTGACGTTCGACAAGAGTCTGAAATTGATGAAAAACAGAGTAAACATCAGACTTGGCAACGAGAGGATAATACCATACATATTTAGTATAAGCATCAACAAAGATAACAAAATAACGATAGCCATCTGAAGAAAAAAGAGGAGTAGGGCCCCATACATCACTAAAAATTAATTCAAGTGGAGCAGAAGTTTTGTGACCAGTAGGTCCTAAAGACAAACGCGATGATTTTCCTAAAGGATAACTTTCACATTGAAAATTAAGATGTTTGTTGTTACAAATAATCATATTTTTCGAGATTAACAATTGAAAGATACGTGAAGTAGGATGACCTAGTCGACGATGCCATAAATCGGTAGAGGCAGAAGTGCAGGGAGACCAATAGGCTTGAGGAACTGACGTGATGGAAGACATGGTCCGGGCATAGAGACCATCTTTAATCTAACCTGAGAGAAGGACTTCATGGGTGTTGAAATCCTTGATATAAAACACACGAGGGTGAAATTCAAAATAAACATTATTATCAAGACAAATTTTCTGAACAGAGAGTAGAGGTTCTATGATTGCAGGAACATGAAGAACATTAGATAAGGTGAAAGAACGATGTGGTGTATATATTTTTGTATGACCAAGATGAGATATAGGAAGGCCCTTACCATCACCAACATGCAAATTATCATTACCAAGGTATGGTTTTGAAGCGGTCAAGGTGGCAAGATCAGGTGTGACGTGTTGATTGGTACCGGTATCTGGAAACCAATCAACAGAACCGGTTGAGGAGAGATTGCGCTGCACCAGGTTGGCAGTAGGTTGTTGGCCATAACCTCGCTGCTGGAATTGAGGGCAATGGGGAGTTGTATGGCCGAAATTCTGACACAGTTGGCAGCGTGGATTCTGCCCCCTATTACGCTGCCAAGAGCCCTGCCTATTGTCACCGAAGGAGGAGTTTTGGAAGCTGCGGTGATCAAGTCTGGAGCCAGCAAATCAGTTGCCTCTGTTGTTGGACTAGTTGGGACACCAGCCACCGTTGAAGCGGCCCCTACTGCGGCCAGAATTGCCAAAAGTTTGGCGTTGTGCAACAAGAGCAGAAGATGGAATGCTGGGTGAGGGCAGCAGAGGAGCATGTATGGCAGTAGAAGATTTGTGAAGATCTGCATATGATAAAGGTTCAGCCTTGGTAATAAGACTGGTAACTAAGTCTTTAAACTCTTCCCGAAGACCATCAAACACATATAAATTGAAATCTTCAAGTGAAACTGGCCGACCAACAGCAGCCAATTCATCAAATAAGGCCTTCGCTTTTTGCATAAATTGAGTTACTGATTCATCACCCTGTCGAAGATCCTGAAGAGAGTCGTGAAGTTGCATAATACGAGAGTTAGAGGTGGAAGCGAGAGCTTGCTCAAGAGTGCCCCAAGCTGAACAAGAATTTTGACAGCCAACAACAAGATGCAAAACTTCCATAGATAGGGAGGAAAGAAGAGCACTTAGAATGAGTTGGTCTTGTTGTTTCCAGGTTTGAAAAAGCGGATTTACCTGAAGAGAGATACCATCATGGGCAAGAACATGTGTTGATGGACATGTGTTGAAGCCATCAACAAAACCAAAAACTCCTTGGCCTAGGAGATAAGGCAGCATTTGCATACTCCAATATAAATAATTGGTGTTTGTTAATTTGAGGGAGATGACTTGATGAGTGTGAGAAAGGGAGATAATGCTTGCGGTAGTAGAGGGAGCAAACGTGGGCTGCAAGAGGAGGCGTTCACCAGCCATGGCAGAGGAGAATCCAGGCGGTGACGCAGTAGAGGAAAGCAGAGGAGGCGCTGCAAGAGAAGAGGGTTGCACTGTCGGAGAAGAAGAAAGATGGACTGCTGGTGCTGCAGAATTTGAAGATGTATGTGGTGGCTGTTCCATTGAAAAAGGGAGGTTGGGAGGCTATGAGAAAATTAGGTTTAATTTATTTTAGGGTTTTGTGGCTTTGATACCAAGTTGAGAATAATGGAATGTGTTGGGTTGTGCCTTAGCCAACCTTTCTATTTATATAAAGAAAGTAGAACACTGCAGTAACTGTAATGATTACAACATCTTGTATTAGAATCCTATTCTATAATAGCGATCATAGGCACGCCATGGAGACAATTGGGAAAATGATAATCAGATTAAAGAAATCGGTGGAATACAGTTTTACGAGGGGAACAAATACATAAGTCAATAGATTGTGCACAAACATAAACCACACAGTGCACATTATTAAACAATCTTTAAACAATATATACTACTTGTATAGACATCCTCCTGTTTTCTTTGGACTTTTTCTATATCCAACGTGGTGGGAATGCTTTGTTCATGCTTGAAGAAATTATCTGGATCTACCTGCCCCTTGATTTTCACCAATCTTAGAAAGTTACCCTTGAAGTACTTGAGGCCATAAACTTTAGCTCTCTCGAAGTCGGTCTGATTGCTCGGATTGCTACCGATATCAAGATCTCTGTAGTTTTGGAATGCTTCCCTCGGGTAACTGGTGACGTATGGAGCCATCGCATCATGCATTTCTCTTATCAAACTTATATAGCGGTCAGTGGCCTCAGTCCCTTCTTCATCCCAGTTTATGGAGTACTGGAGTTTGAATAGGTATCCGGCTCTGTGAGGGAATGGAGTTGCGGTAACTGGAATCTCACTCATTCTTCCTCCGTAAGGGTTCCATTGCATCCACATTGGGTCGGCCTTGATCATCATCTTCCATATGCGTTCCAAAGCTTCCCGTGGAACAATTTTGTTCACGTAAATCAGATTTGTTCTTGTAAAAGCTTTGCGCTCCTTGAGGCCTATTGAGTAAAACATCGATGGATGTACCAATCGGCAAATCATTCCAGAAAAGTGTTGACTCTATCCATCTCATTTCAATACAGTCTTTTTGCTGCAAACCTAATTTAGGGAAGCTCTTGTTCATCATGGAAAGAAGTGCCTCACTTTGTCCTAGAAAGAGGGCATAGAAAGAGATGCTGATTGTCTTGGTACCCTCTTGGCTTCCATTGGCAACTTGTGGCATTGCTCGGATGAAAAGGTCTTTTGTCTAGCTCAGTAGAAACTTGTTGCACTGATAGAAAATATCAAGTTGCACCTTCCTCCAAGGTCCTATCAACCTTGAAAACAGTCACTTTCTCCGGAACTCGAACCAGATTCAGCTTCCAAGAAAGAACCACTGCAAAGCTTGCTCCACCACCTCCTCGGATGGCCCAAAACAGATCTTCCCCATTGTCTCCCGATCGAGGATATTGCCATTGACATCTACTACTTTCGCGTCAATGATATTATCAACGGTAAGACCATATTTCCTCATCAGAGTCCCGTACCCTCCTCCGCTAATATGACCACCTGCACCAACAGTAGGGCAAACACCAGCTGGAAAGGCATGCACATTACTCCTGTTCGCAATGTTGTAGTAAATTTCACCAAGAGTTGCCCCCAGCTTGAGCCCATGCCGTTTCGCTGGCGATATCTACGTCGATGGATCGGAGGTTGAACATGTCGAGGATGACGAATGGGACCTCGGATACGTAAGAGAGACCTTCGTAATCATGTCCACCGCTCCGGATTCTAACCTGCAAGCCACTAGCCTTTGCACAAATGACTGTTGCTTGGACATGGGATTCATGCAGGGCCGTAACGATGGCAATTGGTTTCGGTGTTGTTGGGGTCAAAAATCTTCTGTTGTTGATATATGTCTGCAGAACAGACTCGAAAGAGGAATTCGCAGTTGTATAGATGGCTTCGGAGATGGGGTAAGAGGGAAGACTATTGTTAGGAAGGCATTGTAGAAATTTTTCAAGACTTGAATCAGAAGTTGCCAATGATACTGACAAAAGAAGAGCTGAAAAATACTGAGAGGATTATAGACATTGAAACCTTCCATTTTCATGCAACGTTTCAGAGCTAGGTGTTGCTTATACCTCGAATTCATGGCTGTATTTATAGATGAAATGGGAGAGAGACAAGTTATGTTTCTTTGGGGCACGTAATCCAAAACCATATTCTGTCAACGTTAATCGAAGCATGCTTATTTTACCATTCCATATTGTACAATCTTATCGAAGCAAGACCCTTCACTCCTTGAAAATTATGTATATCTAGCAAAAATGTCAAAAACTAGAAAAACATGGCGAATATAAACATGGATGGTTTAAGTAATGTATGACTATATATGATTAAAGTTCATAATGTACGTGCTCTTAGAACCCATTTATTTACGTTTTTTTGTACATTTCAAATTGTTGTTCAAATGAAAAGCAGTTAAAATCATGATTTTTGATTTCGAACCACGGTTTAAAAATCCAAAAACAAAGGAGTAGACCAAACACATTCTAAGTAATTCTATCATGCATGATATCTTAATGGACTTGCAGCTTTTTTTTCCAAGGCATGCATGAGTGGCATACTTATCGATAGTACAATGCAAATTTCATATGGTTAGGTTGCTATAGTTTGATTATTTAATTTGTACGATGTCAATTTATTTTTTCTTGGATTATTATAAAAAAAAAAAAAAAAAACTTTCTGTGGTTGGATTGCTTGTTTGATTCACAAGAAGCTTCTTGCAGGGATTGGCTATTGTAAGAACAAGTCAAGTATGTTAATCAAAAACCGTGTGCCAGCTTAATCTATACATGAATAGTTCATGGGAAAACCCTAGCTAGATATGTCCCTCATGATATATATACTATTTCTTGATCGAGTCATCTAACTATCAATTTTATCAATTAGGCTCCCTATCTATGCACGTTTTCACAATCCAACTATGATTTTTGTTTTCTAACTGACCCTGATTTTCCCAAGTCCTAGATGTGAAAATTAATACCCAATTTTCCCTCGATTCAGCATGAGCATGAACATTCGTAGTTACTTGGTCCCAACTTATCTTTAATTACAAGCTATGGTTTGGTATGCTCTTACCTAAGATTTGGAGAAACTATGTTCAATAAGAGAAGATATGCATGTTTATCTCCATTTCCAATTATTTTACCAAAAAAGATCTGATTGAGGAAAGTTATATGGATGGGGCGACCAAATGGATAAAATTCTGATGTTGGGGATTAAAACAAGAAGCTCAACATATTTGCAGGACTAATATGAGTGTGCCTACAGTATGATTTTTTCTTTTTAATGACTTAGAATATTATTTACCACAATCCTTTTTTCAAATGTGTACACCTTGGATCA